>NC_083095.1:79036768-79260354 GCF_949774975.1 Lagenorhynchus albirostris | reverse complement strand
GAAAAGGAGACTATAAGTCAATATCCCTAATGAATGTTGATGCAAAAATCCTCAACAAACTACAAGCAAACTGAACTCAATAATACATTAAAAGAATTGTATACCATGACCAAGTGAGATTTATTCATGGAATGCAATGGTGGCTCAGCACATGAAAATCAGTCTATATTATATACCACTTTAACAGAAGGACAAAAACCACATGATTATCTTAATTGATGCAGAAAAAGCATTTGACAAAATTCAACCCTTTTCATGATGAAGGCACTCAACAAACTAGGAAGAGAAGGAAATTACCACAACATAATAAAGACCATAGGTGAAAGCCCACAGCTGTCTTCATATTCAATGATAAAAAAATAAACGGAAAGCTTTCCCTCTAAGATTAGGAAAAAGACAAGCATGCCCTCTCTCACCTCTTCTGTTCAATGTGGTACTAGAAGTCCTAACCAGAGCAGTTAGTCAAGAAAAAATAAAAAGCATTCAAATCAGAAAGGAAGAAGTAAAACTTTCTCTGTTGGCAGATAATATGATCTTATATGCAGAAAACCTTGATTCCACAAAAGTATTATTAGAACTAATGAACAAATACAGCAAAGTTGCAAGATACAAAATCAACACACAAGTTCAGTTGCACTTTTAAACACCAACAACAAACAATCTGAAAAGGAAATTAAGAAAACAGTCCTGTTTACAATAGCCTCAAAAAGAATAAAATATTGGATTGGCCAAAAAGTTCATTCAGGTTTTTCCTTAAGATATTACACAAAAAGCCCAAACGAACTTTTTGGCCAACCCAGTACTTAGGAATAAACTTAACAAGTAGATGGAAGATTTATACACTGAGAACTACAAAGCATTGCTGAAAATAATTAAAGATACAAATAAATGGGAAAACATCTCATGTTCATAGGTTAGAAAACTAATATTGTTAAATTACCCTTACTACCCAGAGCAATCCACAGATTCAGTGCAATTCCTATCAAAATCCCAATGGCATTTATTTTTCAGAAGTGGAAAGTACTATTCCTATGGAATCTCAAAGAACTCCAATAGCCAAAGCAATCTTGAGAATGCAAAACAATGCTGGAGGCTTTACACTTCCTGGTTTCAAAACATATTATGAAGCTACAGTAATTAAAACAGTATGGTGATGTCATAAAGACAGACATGTAAACCAATGGAACAGAATAGGGAGCCCAGAAATAAACCCTCATATTAATGGTTAAATGATCTTCAACACGAATGATAAGGCTACTTAATGAGGAAAGCATGGTATTTCAACAAATGGTGCTAGGAAAACTAGATATCCACATGCCAAAGAATGAATTTGGACCCTTACCTTATACCATATGCAGAAATGAACTCAAGATGGATTAAATGCCTAAACATAAGACCTGAAACTATAAAATTCCTAGAGCAAACATAGGGGGAAAAGCTTCATCACATTGCATTTGGCAATGATTTCTTGGATATGGTACCAAAAGCATGGGCAACAAAAGCAAGAATATGAAACAAATAGGACAACATTAGACTTAAAAACTTGCACAGCCAAAAAAAAAACAAAAAACAAAAAACTTGCACAGCAATGGAATCAGTCAACAGAATACAAGCTACAGTATGGGGGAAAATATTTGCAAACCATACCAGTATTCAGAATATATAAAAACACCTACAACTCAACAGTAACAATAAGAATAATCCAATTTAAACAATGGCAAAGGACTTAAATAGACATCTCTCCAAAGAAGATCTACAAATGGTAAACAGATGAAAAAATGCTCCTCATCACTAGTTATCAAAGATATGCAAATAAAAACTGCAATGAGATATCAATTCACATCCATTAGGATAGCCACTATCAAAAAAACAGAAAGAATACCAAATGTTGGTGACGATGCAAGGAAATTGTAACTTTTGTGCACTCTTGATGGGCATGTAAAATGGTGCAGCAGCTATGTAAGAAAGTATTGAGTTTCCTCAAAGTATTAAAAATAGACCTACCGTATGCCCAGCAATCCAACATCTGAGTATCTAACCAAAATAATTAAAATCAGGATCTTAAAAAGAAATTTGCACTCCTGCATTCATTGTAGCATTATTCACAGTAGTTCAGATGTGGGGACAACCTAAATGTTCATCAGCAGATGAACAGATAACAAAAATTGGTATATACATATGATGGAATATTATTCAGCCTTTAAAAAAGAAGGAAATTCCGTCATATGAATAACATGGATGAGCCTTGAGGACATTATACTACATGAAATAAGCTAGTCACAAAAAGACAAATGCTGCATGATTCCACTTATGTGAGCTATCTAAAGTACACAAACTTATAGAAACAAAAAGTAGAATGTTGGATGTCAGGAACTGGGGGTAGGGGAGGAAAGCAGAATTGTTCAGTGCGTACAGAGTTTCCGTTTTGCAAGGTGAAAAGGTTCTAGAGATATGTTACACAACAAGGTGCATATATTTAACACTACTGTACAACACAGTTAAAGATGGTTAAGACGGTACATTTTATGTTACTTATCTTTAATTACAATAAAAAAAGATAGCTAGAAAATTTATAAATATGTGGAAATTAAACAGATTTCTAAATAACTCATGGCACAAAGAATAAACCCCAAGTGAAATTAGTAATGTTTTGAATAAATTGCTAATGAAAAATTTGACATATCAAAATTGTGAAATAACATTAAATCAGTGTTTCCAATGAAATTTATAGCCTCAAATATGTATATATATAATATAAGGAGAATGGCAAAAAAATCAATGAGTTAAGCAATAATCATAAGTTAAAGAATAGAAATTTAACCCAAAGAAACAAATAATAAAGTTTAAGAAGAAATCAATTAAATAGAATATGAACATAAGACAGAGAAGTGGTTCTCAGAAATGATTAAACTCGATCAATCCATGGCAACACTGATAGAGATAAAAAGAATGAAGGCACAAATAATCAGTCCCAGAAATCTTAATAGGAAGACATCATTATGATTCCTTCATACAGAAACCTTTCAAGAAAACAGAAGAGGGGACTCATTTTGTGAGGTTAGTACCTACATTCTGTTACATATAATTGACATTTCTTTTGAAAATGTTTTGGGAAGGATGACTGACTACACATCCTTTCAATGTTTTTCTGGAGTATTGCTGAAAAGCCCACTCAAGGAGCATTTATTCTCTAGGAAATAAACTTTAATTTATTACTTATAAACTTACTATTTACTGATTAAAGCCTACAATCTATGAAGTTACTAATTAATATATAGATTTTTGTCCAGTAGGGATGTGAATTATTTCTGTGAAATAGAAAAAGATAACCCCAAAAGTTACAATATTACTGCCCTGTAGGACATTAACCAGTTTTGATATTTAATACTGGTTTGCATTAGACTCATGAGTCTAATTTTTTTTAAATATACTTGGAAATAATAAAATCTGATAATGATATTAAGAGGTAGGAAAATTATAAATCAATCTCACTCATGAACATAGGGTTAAAAATCCTTCACAAAATATTATCAAATTAAACTTGTGATATATAAAATGAATAATACACCATGACCAAGTTGGGTTATTCCATGAATGCAAGGCTTATTTAACAGCTGAAAATCAGTTAATGAATTCACCATATTAAAAGAATGACAAAGTCAAAAACATATTATCATCTGCAATAGATAGAGAAAACATCATACCTAAGTGTGAAATGATGAAATCTTTTCATTTGAGTTTAAGGACAGGATAAGGGTGCCTAAAATCACCACTTCTATTCAGCCAGTGGGGAAGGTAAGAAAAATAAATAAATGTACAAGTTAGGGAAAGGGAGAAATAAAGTTATCACTGTTTGCAGATTATGACTGTATAAGTAGAAAATGTAGAGCAGATCTATAGACACATCCTTAGAAATAAGTTTTGTAAGGTTTCTGGTTACAAGGTAAATTTAGAAAAATGGTTTTATTTATGTATAACAAGAAAAAGTTCAAGGGCTTCCACTTTTATGTTGAGTAACCTTGAGCAAATTTTCTAACCTCTCTTCTTTCAGTTTCTTATATAAAATAGGAATGATAATACTGTATCTTAGTGATTCTAGGGCACATTCTTTTCCATTTTTTAACATCTTTGAAATTATGATATGTCTTAACAATGATGTCTTAGATTTGATGAAATATGGTATCATATACCTCATAAAGTGGTTTTGAAGGTTAGATTAGTAAATACAGTAAATTTAAAATATTTACGACAGTGCCTGGCACTTAACAAGTGTTCAATAAATGTTAGATATAATTATGATTTTCTTCCACTATGTTTTTAATGAGTTATTGTTCGCATAAAGAAAGCTTCTGTTTTTTTTATAGATTCTTTTTGTAGAACTAGCTTACAAAAGTTTTATTTCTAGTATCTTTTTAGTTGATTCCCTTGGATTTCACAAGAATACATACATATTAATTTAATTTGAATATTTTATATCTCATTGTATTCTTTTCAAGTTTCATTTTTTTTCTGTACTCTAAGAACAATGATAATTACAATAATAATAGCATGATAACAATAATAATGATAATAATGAAAGCCAGCACTAAGTAGAACTTACTGTATACCAAGTATGCTTCTAAGTATTTTAAGTATGGACACACTTGCCTTTTTTCTGTGTACTAGAGTAGTTAAATTATAGCACATTAACTCATTGGAATAGTATATATCCATTGACAGTATTTATTTTACAGGGTATATGACATTGATAATTGCATATTATATATCTTTAAATGATAAAAGTATAATTGTGTGTATAATATGAATGTAGATGCATAAAATTTATGCATCTATAAAAAAGGACAAGAAGAAACATGGAAAATAATTTGTTAGGAAGAAATTCTATATTTTTTGCTTCTAAATTTTCCTTATTTGTGCTAAAATTACATAGTAATCTTTTAAAAGTATGTTAATGGTTTATAATCTAAAGATAGTTTTTACTTCCATGTTAAAGGTAGAGGGAAACTTCTCAATCTGTTGCAAATACAGAATTTTTGTGAGAAAACAGAAGAATATTTTTTTCAGTATGATGCTTTAATTGTTATATTTGTCCTTTTCAATATATTAAAAATGGGATGAGGAATCAAAGTAAGTCCTTGGAAGCAGTAAAGTAGTTGTGGACAGAATAGAAAAAAAAATGTCTCAAGAAGAAATAATGATTAATGCAGTACCCCCCAAAAGTAGGTCAGTCTCAAATATTAGAAATTAGCTAATATTTAATAATGCTAATATTAAATAATCATAGTAATATTTAACAATATCAATTAGAAAATGGCTAGTTTAATCATAGAAAATATTTAAATTGTTATTTGAGTGATAGTATTTTCACAATGAATGTTAGTATGTTGGGTGCCAAATTATATCAAGAAATCTATCCTTATTAAGCAAATGCTATCTAGTTTGATACTTTGCAGCTACATATTTGACAGTCTCTGTTGATTGTCTTATATGTGTGTGTGAGTTTATGGGTGGTTGATCCAAGTCAACCATATAAAAAAACATTTTCTTCTCAAAAACAGCTCTTTTTTCTAATAATTTACTAAAGACAAAAGATTAAAGTCACTTCAAAAATAAGATTCTTCGCTGTTTTAAAAGTAATTTCCCTGGATTAGGTCCAAAGGTAGTTCAAGTTCAGTTTGAAATAAAATAGGAACTGATATCTGCCTATATTTTTGCACATTCTTTAACTGTGACATAATACATAAATAATTTCGCACCTTTTTTGTAAAGTTCAGAACAGAATTATATACTCCAGTAATATCCTTCTTACTTTATTTATAATTTAGACCATGGTCCACATGTAGGAAAATATTATACAATGTATTATTTCATATACTATTTAATTGCTTCTTTTCGTCAATTCAGTTTCTATCACTTGGTCATTTATTTGCCTAAATAAGTGAATATCTGAGAGAATATAAATTCTTTAGGAATCTAGCATGTTTTTAACTTCCTTTTAAGCCTCTCCTGAATTATGTTTCCTAAAAGAATGGGGGGTAGTAATTGAGTCTCCTGAGAACTTTCAAACATACAGCTTTCACTTAACTGGAGACTTTTTTCCCTTATTCGGGTCAAGTATTTATGTGTATTTTGAATTTCTGGTTTAGACTTTTGACCCAACCTTAATTATAAGTGAAGGTTCAGTTCCATTGCATATAATGGGGCTTTCAGCCTGGAACAAATATTTTTCTAAAGAAAGAGAGGAATTTTTAATGAGTTTAGGATTGGCAATTTACATATCCTCTTTGAGCTTAGTGTATATGCTTACAATTCTGCCTTCCAGTTGGCTTCTCTTTATCATCAGTAGTAATCATAAACCTCTAAAAAAGAAAGCTATCTAATAAGAAAAAATAGACTTGATGTTTCAAACTTATCTTAATAGATTACTTCAGGTTTAATTACAAGTTGTTTAACCCATCTTAAACACAGCTAACTGTTATTAAACAGGAAAAGTAACGAATGCCTTATCCAGAAAAAAACCTAGGTTAATTAGTTTAGTCCAGTTACTATTAATTGAACGGCTTCTTATATGCAGAGCTTTTTGCCTCTCCTCATTCTTTTTCTTAGTAAAATCACATTTTTCAGATGAGAAACAAATGTTGTTAGGGATTTTTTAAAATATCGCATTTCCTAATTTTAGAAATAGGTTACATGGGCATTGCTTTGGCATACTTTTACAGTTTTCCTACTAGACTAGATTGTAAACTTGATGAGAGGGGAGATCATTTCTTGCCTATTGACTGCTCACATAACAGTACGTATAACATCGTGGAGCCTAGCATTTATTAGGCACTCAATAAATATTTATTAAATTGAAGTGAATTAGCCAACTTTTTAAATCTGTCAGAGGATGAGTGATTGATTTAAAGTAGTCCAGGGCCTTACCTATTCATTGCTACTATAGATACAGTAGTTGTTGGAACATGAGGCAGTATATAATAGAAAGTGAGGCAGCAAAATATCTAGAAAGACATCATGTACTTTTGTGTGGTGGGCATAGAAGTAGCATTATCCCATGTCAGTTTGTGTGCATGTACAAATAAAAGTTAGGGTGATTATTCACAGAAAAAAAGTGAACGCATTGGAGATAACTCATTGGCAAGTACTGAATCTTAAGGTCAAAATCCTTCTGTAGTGCTTAATGGAGACTTTAAATTAAATAATAATGGATACTTAAAAACTTTACTTGATAATAATTCATATGAAAACAACATTCAGTTAATTACCAAATGTATTTTAAAAATTAAGACACATACACAGATTGGGTATGGATTTTGCTTTGTCCATTTATTGTACTATTTGTTAAGATATCTTACATTTTGTTGTATTTCATCAAATTTTGATGGGAATATTGACAAGATAATTGATGCTATTAAAGAATTATTTTTTTAGGTGTGATAATTGTATAGTGGTTATATTTATAAAGAAAAAATAGTTCTGTATGTTTATTTACTGAAATACATACAGATGAGATGTTATGATATCTGGGATTTTCTTCAGTATTATCCAATGAGAATAAGAAGTGAGTGAAAGTATAGGTGAATAAGATTAGCCTTGAGTAGATAAATGTTAAAGCTGGCTGGCAGGAATACTGGACTGAGATGCCCTCTCATCTGACTGTATCTGAAGGAAAGAAATCAGATAACCCACGGAATTACTGAAACTCCTTTTAAAATTATTGAAAAAGGCAGACCAGATGAGCATGAATAATTTGACTTTTCTAAAGTGTATTGGTTAGTTTTACAGAAAAACATTCAGCATTTTTTCTCAGGTTCATATTATGAAAACCCACATAATGAGAACACTGTGTTTTAATATGAAAACTCAGTTTCTAAAAACACTTGGAAACAACTTTTAAAAACTGGGAGAAAATGTACTTTATTTTCTATTGTGAAATACAAATTTACCTTCAAGATATATTTTATGTATGTCTCCCTATTTTAAACCAAACTAGAAATTCAATGCAGAGTTTGTTGGGATTAGTTGATGAAAGTTGTTCTTTAACGTAACCTTAGTTCTCATCTTTAAAAAAAATGATGTTTCTTTTCGAGCTGCAATTATAGAATCTCAAAAAAGTATTCTTCTCTATTCTACTTTTAAATTCAAAATTAGGAAACCTGAAGAAGCCTATTTGATGCCCATTAGATACCTATAGTAATTTAGATCCATTGTGCCAATATGCAATAACAAATTTATCCCAGATTGAACATAAATTTAGTTTCCTAAAGGTACGCTCAGTGCTTTGTTTATTTGTATTACTGTGTCCTACTTTAGACTATGGTATTAGTTTATATGTTTATTTATTTAATTGAACTTATATAGTAATTGTGCTAACATATGACTTTCTAATGCTGGCCTGCCACTGCATGATCAACCTTTTTTCCTACTGGAATTTAAAAATTTTTTAATTGATGCTTTTTTACTTTATCCCTTTTGCCTTTAATAGCTTCATGATGTTTTTCCCTTTTCTTTGAGCAACTCACAACCTAACTCTGTGCTATTGTATTATAATGCTTTTGCTCCTTTGCATGATTGTAATACACCAGTCATTTGTGTGATTGTAATCTATTATTCCACATTGGTCATTGACTACATTGTGTCATCAATATCTACTATTTCCCATTTTCAGATATTGTGTTTTCCTATTAATGGATAAATTTCTTGCTTTTCCTTTTTTCTTGAGTAAATGTAAGTTGCATTTATCTATCCAATTTCATCATTTTTTTTTAGCTTCCTGATTCATCATTTCTTATTCTGCTCACTAATCTTTATTCTTAGCATTTGACATCCTCAGACAGGCTGTTTATGGGTAACTGCTCATGTGAGGTGAACTGTAATGAGGATAACATCCTTGCTCTCAAAGAGGAAGAAGACCAAAATGAAACTCCACCTCTCATCTGGAAATCATTGACTCCCCTTCTACAAAATAGTGAGTTTATGTTTTACTCAGTCTTTTTTCTCCTTTATTGCTTTGTAGTATAATTGTATATGAAAGCACACATAATTACAAACTTACTGTTAATGACTTTTTACCTCCTAACGTTTGTAGATTATTAGCAATACATAATAATATGTAATGTTACGGAGCAGTTATTATGAGATGGACACTTTTCTGAGGGCTTCATATGTATCATATAATTTAATCCTAAAGTACTAATTACTAAATATATAACTATTATCATTGTCCCCATTTTGTACAGCTGGTTAGTTGCAGAGAGACAATTCAAACATAGGCATCTGACCCCAAGGCCTGAGCAATTTTAAGCACTATGATATATAGCCTTTAAAAAAAAAAAAGTACAATTAAGACAATGTGTTTGTTCATGATGCTAAAGCAGCTAGTTGAAAAATGTGGAGTTAATCCAAACCAGATTGTTCTTTACTGAGATAAAAAAGAATAAAACTGATCAAATTATATTATTTTCCATTTAAATAATTTTGTAGTATAGAAACAATGTGAAAATTAGTTGTCATAATACCTATTTAGGTGATACTTTCTCTTTCTGTCTTTTAGCATCAGTGGCTTCTTTTTCTTTAAACTTCAAATTTATCCTTTTGCCTAGTTTAAACATGAATTTCTTCTGAAAGCACACACACACACACCAAAAAAAAAAAAAAGGAAATTGTATTGGTTATACAAACACATAAATCATTTTTATAAATTAGATTGTTTTCAGATTTTTAAAATTAGGAATAATAATGTATATTAGAATATAAAAACTTTAGATTTATAAAGAGTCTTACTAATCTCCATCTTGTGAGCTGATTCAAAGTAATGCAGTGATAACTTTTGTAGGTGACCTGGCATCTGAGGCACAGGTTTTTGGTGCCCTTGTCACATGCTTTCAAGCACTGCCAAATAGTTTTGGGCACACTAACAATGTTCTACCAAAACTTGGGATGTGCATTTCTCCATTCTTCTGCCTCAGGGCTTCCTCTGAAACCAAGGGAGCTTACTCAGCCCTTGTGCCAAGGAAGCCTAGAAGAGTGAGGGAGATATTGGCACTTGCAGCAGCGTTCAACTAATGGGGGACAGGATATTGTGAATAAGTACACCAGCCTGATATCCTTCAGATGAGCAACCTGAGCCACCTTCTACAGAGCTCCTCAGAGAATTCCCAGTAGAATTAATTGATCCTTGGTTGCTCAGATCATTAACCCACTCAGTAGCATTGTTGGCTTTTCCTCTCCTGTCTTGCTCTCCATGCCTTCTCAGTCAGCTTTTTGTGATTTACCTCCCAAATAAGTTACCTACATCCAAGTTCTTATTTTAGACTCTCTTTTGGGACAGTCTAAACTAACACAGGAATTTAGAATTGAATGTACAGATAACTTATAAAACCCAGTGTTCTTTTTAATCCTGCATTTTAACTTCAGTTTTTTAATGGAACTCTTTAAAAATCTTTTTAACCCTATGCACAAGTTACATGGTAGCATAATTTATCTCTTTCAGGGATGATATATTTATGTATACCTGAAATGTATTAACACATTTCAGAGCTTCAACAATATTTAAAAGTTAAAAACTTTTGAAATCATTTGCAAAACATTTGTTACTATATGTTTACCTCCTCTAACTATGCATAATTCACTTGTTAAAACCCAGTGATAAGGGAAGGAATGTGTTTCTTTAACTTGACATTTTATTATGCAGGATGTTATTTTCCTCCCAGGAGTTCTGTTTTATGGAACTATATTAGGAAAGTGTTGATTTGACATCTGTCATTATAGGTTTCATTTACTGTTTTTTTTTCTTTCTTTCTTATTCTTTCTTTTTTTTCTTTTTCAGGTCAAAAATCAATGAGCTCAGGAAAATCTCCAAGTGGTTACCAGTGGATTAACGGCATCATAGCCGCCTTTCTCTCATTCAGTGAAGAAAGTGTTATAATTGCAGCAGCTCAAGCCTTTTCTTCTCTACAAGGTGCTAATTTAGTTAGTACTTAGTAAGTAAGGAAACTGCTTTTAAAATTCAGAAAAACAATTAACAGGTTTATTTATTTATTTTAATTCTAAGCCTTCCCCAAACCAGAATCTATGAATATCTGGTATTAAGTGATCTTTAGTGATGAAAATCAACTGTCTAGTGATACTGTATTTATTTGGAAATTCATAAACATCAAGGTGATAGGGAAAAAGAGTAAAACCTTTGTGTTTGAATTATCTCTGAAATGTATTCTAAAGCTTTATGCAAATAACCATGGCTTCTTTCTGTAGTCATGTATCTTAGATTAACGTGTGCATGTATGCTGGGTGTGTTGTCTGCTTCCTAAAGTGCTTTTGTTAACATCATAATTTTAAATTAAGCTTTTCAGAAGGCTGTTCCTACTGTATATTTTGGCATCTAAGATTAGGTCAGTGGCCATAAATCTCATTTACGTACTTAATGCAAAGGAGATACTGCTGTCTTGGGAATCATGTGAGCCAGATTCCTTACTTTGCCCTCCTGTAAGATACTGACATATAAAACAAAATGCTCCCATTTTGTTTTGCATCTTTCTTTATTTAAAACTTTAAATAAACAATGTTTATGCAAGATTCTTTTTCATTCATAAAAATGGAAATCACTCTTAGTGACTGCATGAGTAGGCTTGTATTCTTGTTCACGACTTCGCATGATAGATCACCCCATAAAATCTTTACATTTGGCTTGTGCAGCTGAATTCATGACTGAATACAGAATGATAAAGAAGCTTTAGCATTTTGTGGAAAGAAAAGAAATCATGCCTTCTAGATGGCCCTTAAGCTAGCTTTTAACTGCCTGGAAATCAGATAGAAATGTATAATCAAACTTGCCTTAAAGGCACAGTGTTTAGTGTAAATCTTTAGGTCATAATCTGTAAATTAATGCAAAGAGATTCTTTAAAATTTATTTGGTTTTCATTATATTTGCATGGAAATCTGCCAGTCCAAACGTATATTTATCTTTTTTTTTTTAACCTTTCTATCAGAAGTTAAAATAGAAATGATGGATTATGTCACTGGCCAGTCCAGCAGCCTATTTCTTTCAACACATTGCTATGTATTTACTGTTTTAGCTATATTGTTTTCAATTTCTGGCAAAATAGTCAGTTTTTGATCCTGGGTAGAAAATGTCAGTGCTCACATTTCCTATGGGGTTTTGGCCTTTTTGTGAAAAGGTAGGGGGAGAGCTAAATGAATTATGATGCTGTCATCTGAAGAAACCACAGTGTAATTCTTTGCCAAATTTTAGCAAGAACAGAGCTGATCATCTGCTAGTGTAAGCCTTTCCTTGAACCCTACCAGCAGTTCACTCAGGCTTCTGCCTGTTCTCTTCATGCTGTGAGATTGTAGCCTACAGAAGTCCTTTTAACCTTCCCTTTGCAAGGTTAATTGATTTAATAACCTCCAAAGAAGACAAATTTTGCCAGAGGAGTTTAGAAATCTAAATTTAGGAATTTAAAATTTCACAGCTGAGCTTAAGTAATATTAAAATTAAGACTGAGTTGCTTCTTAACATAAATAGTTTATGGAGAATGCATGTGTCTTATATTAATTGTTTTGAAAGCTGACACTCTTCTCATCCTTCACAAATCTATTTCCCTAGATTTTAAAGAATGGCAAATATTACCAGATAACATTTGTGTGTTATACTCTTTGAAATCAACACATTCTGAATGTGAATATAACTAATGTATATTGTAATCATCTGATAGTATAGTTTGCCATGCTTAAGTGCTCCTCAAAACCATTAATTTATACATTCTAATATCTTTTACTGACTCCTAAGGAAGTATCCTTGCTTGGACTAATGGAATTTAGTTCCTACCCTTTGGAACAATTCATAGGAAAAAAATCTCAGCATTAAAGATTGTTATCTATGAAGATTCTTCAAGTTCATTTTTTAGCAATCATTTTGTAGCACTAGTTTCACATGTTTTTTTAATTGTTCATTTACAATGTTGTGTTAATTACTGCTGTACAGCAAAGTAAGTCAGTTATACATACTGAATTACATGTTCTTTTTTTTTAATACATTCTTTTCCATTATGGCTTATCATAGGATATTGTATATAGTTCTCTATGCTATACAGTAGAACCTAGCTGTTTATCCATTCTATGTATAAATGCTTGCATCTGCTAACCCCAGCCTTCTACTCCATCCCTCCCCCAAAGTCCTCCCCCTTGGCAACCACCAGTCAGTTCTCTATGTCCATGATTCTGTTTCATAGATAGATAGGTTCATTTGTGTCATATTTTAGATTCCACATATAAGTGATATCATATGGTATTTTTCTTTCTCTTTCTGACTTAACTTCACTTAGTATGATAAACTCTAGTTGCATCCACGTTGCTGCAAATGGCATTATTTTGTTCCTTTTTATGGCTGAGTAGTATTCCATTGTATATATGTACCACATCTTCTTTATACATTCAGCTGTCAGTGGACATTTAGGTTGTTTCCATGTCTTGGCTATTGTGAATAGTGTTGCTATGAACATAGGGGTGCATGTATCTTTTTTAATTATAGTTTTGTCTGGATATATGCCCAGGAGTGGGATTGTTGGATCATATGGTAATTCTATTTTTAGTTTTCTGAGGAACCTCCATACTGTTTTTCACAGTGGCTGGACCAACCTACATTCCCGCCGACAGTGTAGGAGGGTTCCCTTTTCTCCACAGCCTCTCCAGCATTTGTTATTTGTAGACTTTTTAATGATGGCCATTCTGACCTGTGTGAGGTGGTACCTCACTGTAATTTTGATTTGCATTTCTCTAATAATTAGTGATGTTAAACTTCTTTTCATGTGCCTATTGGCCATCTGTATGTCTTCTTTGGAGAAATGTCTTTTTAGGTCTTCTGCCCATTTTTTGATTGGATTTTTTGGTTTTTTGTTGTTGAGTTGTATGAGCTATTTCTATATTTTAGAAATAAAGCCCTTATTGCTCACATCATTTGCAAATATTTTCTCCCATTCTGTAGGTTGTCTTTTTGTTTTGTTTATGGTTCCTTTGCTGTGCAAAAGCTTGTAAGTTTGATTAGGTCCCATTTGTTTATTTTTGTTTTTATTTCTATTGCCTTGGGAAATTGACCTAAGAAAACATTGGTATGATTTATGTCAGAGAATGTTTTGCCTATGAGCTCTTTTAGGAGTTTTATGGGCTCATGTCTTATGTTTAAGTCTTTGAGCTATTTTTAGTTTATTTTTGTGTATGGTGTGAGGGCATGTTCTAACTTCATTGATTTACATGTGGCTGTTCAACTTTCCCAACACCACTTGCTGAAGAGACTGTCTTTTTCCCATTGTATATTCTTGCCTCTTTTGTTGAAGATTAACTGACCATAAGTGTGTGGGTTTATTTCTGGGCTCTCTATCCTGTTCCATTGATCCATATGTCTTGTTTTTGTGCCAGTGCCACACTGTTTTGATTACTTAGCTTTGTAGTATTGTCTGAAGTCTGGGAGGGTTATACCTCCTGCTTTGTTCTTTTTCTTCAGGATTGCTTTGGCAATTCTGGGTCTTCTGTGGTTCCATATGAATTTTAGGATTATTTGTTCTAGTTCTGTGAAAAACGTCATGGGTAATTTGATAGGGATCACATTAAATCTGTAGATTGCTTTGGGTAGTATGTCCAGCAAATGATTTTTTATTTGATTTATCTTTCTTGATAAATAATTTTAAATCTTTGTTTCCTCTTATCACCTTTTTTATTTTATCACCTTTTCTTCTTTTGTCCAGCCCAATTCTAGGATTCCTTCTTTCCATAACATGTATTCAGCAAACACTTTTTAGTGCCTATTCTGTGCCAAGTACCATGCTACATTCTGGGTTTACTACAGAGAATGAAATAGGTTTATATTCTGCACTCACAGAATTTAGAGTCTAGTGGAAATAATACCCATAATTATGCAAAAAAGATAGGCGAGAGAAAGAGAAGAATACACTTAACCTAGATTTTTTTTTCCAGCTGAATGCTCTAAAATCAGGAACAAGATGAGGATGCCCACTCTTACCATTTATATTAAAAAATTAGAAATAAAATTACCATATGATCCAGCAATATTCACTCCTAGGTATATATCTGAAGGAAACAAAAACACAAATTTGAAAACATTGAACCCCAGTATTCATAGCATTATTTACAATAGCCAAGACAAGATATGGGAGCAACTTAAGTGTTCATGAACAGATGAATGAATAGAGAGAATGTGAGATATATATACATATATATGTAATATATATACACAATGGAATATTACTCAGACATTAAAAAGAATGCAATTTTGCCATTTACAACAACGGGGATGGACCTGGAAGGTATTATGTTTAGTGAAATAAGTCAAACACAGAAAGGCAAAATTCTGTGTTTTTACTTATATGTGGAATCCAAAAAAAAAAACAAAAGAATGAATATAACAAAACAGAAATAGACTCACAGTACAGAGAACAAACTAGTCATTACCAGTGGGAAGAAGGATTGGACTGGAACAAGATAGAGGGAGGGGATTAAGACACAGAAACTACTAGATGTAAAATAAATAAGATACAAGGGTATAATGTACAACACAGGGAATATAGCCAATATTTTATAACAACTTTATATGGTATATAATCTATAAAAATATTGAATCACTATGTTTGTATACCTGAAACTAATATAATATTATCACTCAACTATACTTCAATTAAAAAATTAAAAATATTAGTTTGGGATGAATTGTAAAAAGAACAGGTCTAAACATCAGCTTAGGGAACTGGAAGCTTAACCTGAGGAATTTTTACATAACCCAGTGCAAAATCACAAAGGGATGAAAAAGTATAGGAGTTTGTTACATTTGGTACCCTTTATTTCTCTTTTTGGGGTCTACAGTTTCCTCAACTTCATGTGATTGCATGTATATGTTTAGTCTTTGGGAGATAGGACACAGGAAATGTTTGAAGTCATAAAGGGAATTGTTGGAAAGCTTTGAGAATAACAGAAGGCACGGTGAGAAGAAGGAGTGGTTTTGTATTTAACTGATACATGTATCTTTATTATATTCTTGATCCTATTTTTGTTGGATTTAAGGAAAAGTGGGGTGTTTATCTTTTCCTCATATACCGCTTACTCCTATGAATTTCTATTTATAGGTCTTTTGGAAGATGACATGACTTTATACAATACACTTATATCTCTACTGATTTAGCATCTTCTGACAATTCTCTATTGTCTCCTCACTATAAAGAGTGAATAATTAGCTAAATTTTATTTAGTATTTACTATATGCCTGATCCTGTATTAACTCAATTATCACAACAACCCTGTGAGTTAAGTACTGTTATCCCCATCTTACAGATGATGAAACTGGGTTAACTAGAAGTTATCTAGGCCAAGTTTATACTACTAGTCAGTTGGTGGGATACACATAAGCAACTGGCCCTTATGCTTCTGCTTTTAGCCTCTGTTCTATATGGCCTCTCCCTAAGTCAGTGATATACCTATGTTTTAATTCTGTTATTGAAGGATTAAGTAAACATACAGGTACTTTTCTCAAGCTACTTAGCTTTAAATTTTTAAGTGAGAAATTTAAGTATAGACATTTGTCATAGTTTATAAAATAAATTACTTTCAGTGGATTTCTAATAGTTTCTCAGTGCTGAAGCAAAACAAATACTTACTGGATGGATTCTGGTGCTGCATTTAGTTTTTAATTAGTGACTGTGAAAATAATTTCTCACTGTTGTTAAAGCAATTCAGTAGTAGAATCATTAATTTAAACATTAAATTCTTACTTACAAATAAATTCACCTTAGACAAACAGTACATAAAAATGAAATGATACCACTTAAAGTGAACAATAGACTTTTGTTAAAGTGTCTAAATGTAGCAGTAAGTAAAGAGGTGAGCTGGCAACTGCACTGATTTGGAAAGCTACTGACTTTGGGAACAAAGTGATGCTGACAAAGTCACCTCTACTGTTCAGGTTTGGAAGTTTGATAGCAACCTATGCTCCCTCTGTAAACAAAAATATCCCAAGAAAAAAAGAAAACAAAATATTTTCCTCTCTTTCCCCAAGTGACACATTTTCTTGGCTTTTGTCCCACAAATATGTTCATTTTAACACAATCAAAAGATATTTCAATCCAGACATAAAACAAAAATTCTGTATAAGAAAGCTGATTTAAAGGCATTCATAGGAAAATGACATGTCTAAAGTGTGTTACACATTAATAACATCATCCTTAAATAGAATGTCTTTTAAATGTCATATTCAGAAATTGACATACTGATTTTTTAAAAATCCAATTTAATTACTTTATGTCTGCATTATACAAGATTTGAGGAGGGAGAGTTTAAAATCCTTTTCTAACTCATCCAGAAGCAGTGTCTTCATTATTTTTCCTTCATTCTTTCACTATGTTTAAATAACATATTTGAGTGAAAATTTAAAAATTCAGTGAAAATTAAGATGTTTCCAAACATATTGATAAATTCATTCAAGAAATTATTTGGATTCCTACAAGTAAGTATATTTAACCTGAGGTTAACGTGATGTTCAGAGGCATATAATATAGTTCAAAACACAAGAATAAGTTAATAATCTGATAACTTCCTACCAGTCAAGGATATGTCCCAGAATATATAACAAAAAGTTTGGAAAATATGGGAGAAAAATTGAGAGACATGGAAGAAAAATCGGGGAGGTCCCAGTTTCAAATAAACAGAATAGAAATAGGTGGTAGAGGAGAGATAGTTTTTGAAAAATAGAAGGAAATTGTTTTCAGTTAATAAGGATAAAATTATTCAGAAAAAACTTCAACCCAAAATGACTCTTGGATGCTATCAGACTTACATTCTTCACTCTAAGGAAAAAGAGAAATGCAGTAATACAGAAATGGCAGTGAGAAAAAATATTAAGTAACACAGGTATAATACAACCAAAACGTATTAGAAGATGGTGGCAGTACAGATTGAGAAGCAAGAAGAAATGCGTCTGTTGAGTCGCCTCAGGATGAATTAAATGATATTGAGAGGATCTCTGTTAGGACATCCATAAACTGCTTTTTTTCTTACATTCTAGTTGAAGTATCAGCACACAAAAAAGAGCACAATTCAAATATACAAATTAGTTGATTTTCACAAAGTGATCACACCTGTGTAACTGCTACCCAAGTCAAAATATAAAACATTATGAAGACTGCAGAAGTCCTCCTCACAGCTTTGTGCCCTTCTCAGTCACTATTCCTTCTCCCTTTCCTGACAGTGAACACCATTCTCACAATTAATACCACAGATAATTAGTTTTGCTTGTTTTTGAGCTCTGTATAAAGTAAATATTTATTATTTATTCTTATGTGTTCCTTGTGCCTGGATTCTTCCACTTCATTTCACTCAACATTGTGGCTATAAAATTCATCCATATTGTTGTATAAATGGTCAGGGTTTTACTTTCCTTTTTCTTTTTTTTCTGAAAAGTATTCGTATTGTGTAGATGTACTATATTTATCCATTTTATGATGGACATTTGGGTATTTTATGGGTTTACAAATAATAGTGCTATGAATATTCTAGTACATATCTTTGGTTCAAATGTGTATTCATTTTTATTGAGTAGAATTGCTGGGTTTTCTAAAGTGTTTAAAACAATTTGAACTCCCACCAGCAGTGTATTAGGGTTCCATTAGCTGCATAGCCTCACCAACACTTTGTGTTGTCAGTCTTTTTAATATTTGCCATCCTAGTGAGTACATAGTGGTATGTCAATATATTTCTAATCTGTAGTTCTCTGATCATGTTTTCTAGCCATTTGGATATCTTCTTTTGTAACTTGTCTGTTTAGGTCTCTTGTACATTCTCCTACAGGATTATCTATCATAGTTTTTTTTTTTAATATAAATTTGTTTATTTTATTTATTTATTTTTGGCTGCATTGGGTCTTCATTGCTGTGTGCGGGCTTTCTCTAGTTGCGGTGAGCGGGGGCTACTCTTTGTTGTGGTGCATGGGCTTCTCATTGCAGTGGCTTCTTTTGTTGCAGAGCACGGGCTCTAGGTGCACGTGCTTCAGTAGTTGTGGCACGTGGGCTCAGTAGTTGTGGCGCATGGGCTTAGTTGCTCCACGGCATGTGGGATCTTCCCAGACCAGGGCTCGAACCCCTGTCCCTACATTGGCAGGCGGATTCTTACACACTGTGCTACCAGGGAAACCCCTCTGTCATAGTTTTTAATTAATTGGTAAGAATTCTTTTTCTATTTTAAATGTGAGCTGTGTCAGATACTGTGGCTTCCCATTTTACTCTATTTATGATGTCTTTTGATGAACAATTCATTCCTTTTCTTGTCTTTTAAGGTTAATGCTTTCTGTGTCTCATTTAAGAAAAATCTTCCCCTATCTCAAGATCATGAAGACCATGTTATCTTCCAAAAGCTGTATTTTATGTTTCATATTACAAATATGGACTATGAACACTTTGTTAAATTGCTATTCAAAAAGTTTGAACCAATTTATATGCATACTAAAATGTGCATAAGAGTTCCAGCTTACTCACACTTGCTAAAACTTGCCCAAACTGGCTATTATTAATGTCTTTTATTTTACCAATATGGCAAATATGGTGTAGCTTTTTATTGTTATTGAAATTTATGGGATGTTCAAGACATAAAAAAATGATCAAAAATATTATATAAAAAACACACTCAAATATCCATAACCCAGTTTTTTGTTTGTTTTTGTTTGTTTGTTTGTTTTAGTATAAGCTAGTTGAAATAATCTTCTAAATGCAAGAGACTAAGCACTTTCAGAGTCTTGGTCAATTATCTCTTGTTTATAACATTAGTGTGATAACAGATTCTAACAAAGTTACCAGCAAGGTAAATTTTCACAAGTGGCTGTCTCAAATCATTTTGGGAGTGAGAGGTTTACAGGTGTATAAATAAATAAAATTTTGTCTTATGAATTAATTTTTAGGATGAAAATTAGGTTTCTATGTGGAAATCCCTCAGCTTAAAACTCTTGGCATTAAAATGTCATGAACCTAGATAGTACAATGGAATAATGGGAAGGATAATCTCCAAAGGATTAAAAAGCAATAGAGTATCTTGATGGTCCCAAAGTTTCATTCCTTGGCACACTTACCCAGTATCGACTTGATCAGAAAAAAGAGATTGGTCACAGTAACAGATGACCTTCAACTTTTGGGAAGCTGTGTATAATAGTGGACCTTTTGGCCTATCTGTTATCTACTGTAGTTTGAGAGTAGCTGCATGTTAGCAGGACCCCTAGTTTTTCCCACATGGCAGTGCAAAGACGTATGTGTCTCCAAACACATCACAAGTGGAAGCAGCTCCATCCCAAGTGTTATTGGTAGGCAAGCAAACCAGCCAGGTGTTGCCGGAAAACGGGGCAGGAAACCCTTATAACCTGCACATCTTCCTCAAGGAATAGCTTTGGGTTGGGAGCCCCAAGTCCCAAATGTAGATACATTTTGTGTAACATGAGTTCCAATTCAAAATCTGTCTGCAGCTATCAGACACTGTTTAAACCAAAGATGTGAGTGAGGAAAGTTCCTAATTCTCTTTACTTCTAGACTAAGAGAAGTTGTAGAGGGATTCTGACATGGGAACTTTAAATCCTTTGCCTGGTAGTTGTATCCTCTGTCTCCTAGGTATAAATGCTGTTGGGTGTCAAAGGATCACCAAACAGAAAGGAATGGGAAAAGCTCATCTGGGCTGAATCTCTACTCTTCCACAGAATTTTACTTGAACTCAGAAAAATAGCAGTCTGTTTTTCTTTGAAATGTACAAAAAATGAAAATCTTCCAGTAGTCAAATGTTTCATAATTCTTGAAGCAAGAAGTTCCTCAAAAATGGAATTTTTCTTTTTTAGCTTTTGGTACTAAATCTTTAATATTTGCTTAGGGATTTTCCTTTACCTTTTTTAAACTTTGGTTCACTTTTAAGTATTAACTTGCATGTTAAGCTATAACACTTCAGAATAATTTACATTCATTTTTCTTAGTACTTCAAGAAAGAATATAGCCAGTGAATGTTGAATTAATGAGCTTAGTGGCCTACAAAAAAAAAAAAAAAAAAGGAAATGTGGCATCCCAAGAATGGCTGTTTGCTGGTACATGAAGGAAATTGATTATTATATTTGACTTAATGTTTCAGTGTATAAGAATGAAATAATATTAATTTTAAAAGCAGCTTAAGATCTTCATACGGAGCTCTTTGAAGGTTATTTTGTTTTCTATTTTCTTCTATTCAAAATATATAATATATATTAAATCCTACTTCTTTTATCTGCTTTATTGATGATTAGCTGTGCAGTTATCTTCTAAGCATTCTTTGCCTGAAATTCGAAGTTCTAACTGGAACACCCTTAAAGAGAGGTACTTTCCCTCAAGTTCCTTAATAATTAAGTCCCATAAAGTCAATGATCATCCCAGGATTCAGTTCATCCCAAGAATTTTACTGCCCTTTTCTGTTTTATTAGTAATCTTCAGTCTCAACAGATGGTGATTCTGGTTTCTTACTTCTTTATCTTCTTAAATCCTCTTAGTTTCTTGGTTCAATCAAGATTTATCTCAGTTCCAGAACTTTGGAGAAAGTAAGGAATAACAGTATACGGAAACAATCAACAATCCTTAAGAAAATGGTATTAACTTTTTAGTATTTATAATCTATCATTTTCAGTGGATCTAACTGGGAAGTGTCCAAAGCTCAGATCTAGTGTAGAGACATTACAAGCAATTTAAGGGTCAGAAATTAGATCAATTTGTTTTAATTGAAATTTCGGTAATGGTTTATTTCCTTACTCTGGCTATCATTTGCTAAGACATAAGGTATTAAAATCATTGATATTACTCATTGGAAGTATTCTGAAATAAAAATCAATGGGTTTTTTTTGCATAAGGTAACACTTTAAAATATATTCACTGATTTAATCTTATTAACATGAAGTTTATACAGGAAAAAAACCTTGATAAGTTGCAGATGCTTTATTTCTTAAAACCTAAAGTTTAAAGTCACGTTTCATGTTTTATAAAAGGCCAAATTATGGTAGCTTTAAAGACCATTAGTGTAGAAGTCAATTAACTAAGGCCCACAGGCCAAAGCCAGCTTGCTGCCATTTTGATACCACCTACAAGCTAAGAAGGATTTTTACAAATGAACATTTGCAACTGATGCCAGGGAGTACTAACTTTGAACACTTATTAAGTGAAATGTTATCCCAAAAGAAAAAAAAAAAGAGAACTTCATTCTTCTCATTAGTAGACATGTATTTTTTAATGATCTCAATTACTATTATTACATTTTGAATTTTGTTAACAAAGCAGTTTGTTTTCTACATTTTGTTAGATTTTCTATAATTTGTCATGTTCCAGATGATGTCCTCAATTTTGCCTCTTGGCCTGCAAAATTTAAAATATTTACTATCTGGTCCTTTATAGAAAAAGTTTGCTAACCTCTGCATTATACCATCACCAAATACTGCAATCACACTAATCCATTGTCAAGAATATAAATATTATAAATGGCAAGTATTTTGTATAAAATCTACTCAAGATATCACTAATAATTTTCATAGTTTTCCTAAACTTATGGATATATGTTTCCTTCTGCAGCTACTATTAAATCTAAGAGATTGGAATTGAAAGATATTATTTTGGTCCATCTATATCTGAAAAACATGAAAGATTTCTCATCTATTAACTCAGCATATGTGACCACCTTCAAGCATTGCCTGCCTGCAAGGTATGTAACTTACTGCTACATAAAGGGAAAGTTGCCTGAATGCCTGATACCAGGCATTTCTCTGGTTATCTCCTTTAATCCTCACTCAAGGTTCATGCTCTGATATCTCTGACTTTGAAACCTGTTCGTTATCATGTTCTCTCCCATTGGTATAGTGGTTGTGTTGTTTTTCAAATTTATGTGGTTTTCTAGCATGGTTTATTATCACAGGTTTCTTTTATTTCCCTCTCTTATTTACCAATTCTTACTATTTCTTAACAACAGTTGTCAGTAATTCACAAATGGAGATACACATTCATGGTAAGGCTTAAGAAATAAAGGGATTCTGGGATATGAGGAGAGAAAAATTAATATTGGAAAGTGGCATTGGCAGTGAGGTAAAGAATGAATCTTCGTGGAACCAGTACACTCTTCCTTTTACTCCCTCAATTCATCTCTATACCTCCAGTGTATGGTCATTTTCAAATTGTCTAATTTGGCCTTGTTTTAATTATCCTTAAAATAAATGGTTTCAGACATAATCTTAAACAACCAAACATCAGATGTTTTGTTGTTGTTTTGCCTGCACAAGACTAATCAGGACAATTTGCTAATATTTAATTATCTTTTCCAATTATTTTGGAATATATAACTTTCAAATTAAAAAGTGAAAGAAGGGCTTCCCTGGTGGCGCAGTGGTTAAGAATCCACCTGCCAATGCAGGGGACATGGGTTCAATCCCTGGCCCAGGAAGACCCGACATGCCACGGAGCAACTAAGCCCGTGAGCCACGACTACTGAAACCTGCGTGCCTAGAGCCCATGCTCCTCAGCAAGAGAAGCCACAACAATGAGAAGCCCACGCACCACAATGAAGAGTAGCCCCCACTCACTGCAGCTAGAGAAAGCCCATGCACAGCAACGAAGACCCAGCAAGTCGAAAATAAAATTAATTAATTAATTAATTATTTTTAAAAAGTGAAGAAAATAAAAATGGTTTTGATTGTACAATATAAAATGCTTCAAGAAATTCCAGTTGTTTGACAGAAAAGTTAATTTTTTATAGGAAGTTTTCTAGAAATAGGTATTTATTTAATTTTGATGCAGAACACTATACTAGGGACATATATTTTAAAAACCAAAGAAAGTAAAAAGACTTTTTCCATGGCACACTCAGAGATAAAAATAATTTTTCTATAAAACAACCCCCGTCCCACTAGAAGTAAATAAGCAGAAAAGAATTTACTGATGAGAGAATGCTTTAAGACTTAGTAGGCATGGGATAAAAGAATATTGTGGCATTAAGCAGGGAAATTGGTACTTTCTCCAAGATCTCTGCCTTGCTCTAGGCCCATTCCAGGTAGCCACAGTGAGCAGCATCCAGCCATGAGAAGGCTAACCCATCTGCCCCCAGAACCAGTGGAGGACAGTGACTCAATATATGAGGAGCTCTTTTCCCATTAGGCAGATGAGATTGGAAATGCTCATCTGATTTGCTACACTTAAGGGCTTAAGCGCCTGACATCTGCCAGCCATTCCACCATGTAGGCAGCACTAAGATTACAACTTCCTATTCAGACCTCATTGGCTCTGAAACCAAGTGTTATTTCTGCTTTGTTTCCCAACTAACTGGTTAAATCCACCTTTCAATTCATATTGCTTCCAACCCTGTTTTCTCAGGCTTTGTCCTGTTTTCCATCTATTCCTTCAAAGTTTTGATGAATTTCAAAAATATATATATATTTGACACTCCTACAGATTGCCCTCCCTATTGTAAAAACCTACCCCACTATATGACTCCCTTCAGACTAAGAAGGAATTATCCAAGAGGTAGGAAGAGGACCGAGTTCAAGTAGGACCATGGAATCCTAGGGAAGATACCTTCAACGAGAGTCAGGGTTCAGTAGTATTCATTACTACAAATGAAGACTAAGAAAAGAACATAGGTTTGACTTATGAGGGCCTCAACATTGTTTTTCATTCTTTTCTTCCTATTTCTGATCAATTTCCATGATTCTTCTCTGTCTTTGGCATTAGTACCCTTTCCACACAACATTGAGAGAATCCCCACTGTCCCACTACCTTCAGACTAAAGAGTTGTTATAGAGGTAGGACAAGGACCACAGTAGCGTTGGGATCAGGGGACTCCCAGGAAGGCTTCCTCAAGGGTGAGTGTTTGGCAATGTTTATTGCTCTTTGGGCTTAGGAGTTAATGTGAGGGCTGTGAAAGGTAGGAGGGAGGTGAAACGGAAGAGATATTTTTAGAATAGGGAAATTTAAAATCTGTTTTAAGAGAAAAGAAGAGCCCACAGGAGAAAGATTGGAGATACAAAAGAGGGTAGGAGTAGAGAAGGGATGGGGTATGCTTCTTATGCTGAAGCAAGATTGAAAAAGCAGAGTCTGGATGAATTTACTAAAACATTAGTGGAGAGTTGGAATTAAGACAGATGGCTCCCATTTCAGTAAACTAGGAAGTGCTATCAGATTACGTTTATTTAATTGCTCAGATAATTCAAGTGAATTGACATAGAAATTTATATACTGGTTCAAGAGAGCTGACTCATATTTTGACAGCTTTTATCTTTCTATCTACCAAAATTTCATTGAAATGACAGAAGAAATGTAAAACAATAATAAATCCATAGCAACTTTAGAAAGCAGGGAAGGGTGCCATCAGAAGTGCAAATTTCTGGAAGGTATAAAGCAAATAGGATAAGATTGATGGCATATACCAGCAAAGGGGAGCCTGCAGCTCCATAGAGATGGAAAATATCCTTCAGAACAAAAGGAGTCTATAAATAAGCCCAAGATAAAAGACTGCAGGGAACTGAGAAGAATAGGTTTTGTCTGGTTGGCTAGGGTGGTAGAACAATTGCACCAGTGTCCTGCCTTCAGGATGATTCTACTGTGTAATTCTTTCTTAATCTTTCTTTCCCAATTTTGTTTTATACCTTCCATAAATTCCTTCCTATTCTTGCATGCTGGTAGTACCCTCTAACTTTGCAGCATTGCTACAGATACATTTTTAGATTTATATTCCTACTGTCACTTCAGTAGAATTTTTAGAGGGATAAGAAATTAATGTTTAGGTTCTGTCAGTGACCTTGAACTACAACAATGAGAGAAGATCCTTTCCACATCGACTTTCTTGGTTTTGGTTTTGTTTTTCTTTTTACATTGTTCCTTTAAATTTGGTTTATTTTTCAGAGTATGTGTAGAAACTATGTTGCCAGAAGAAGTACTTTTCTCAATAGATTGCCTTATCCACCAGAGTGACATAAAGATTGATGATGGTCTCTTTCACCCTAAAGAGATTCTGCATGTTCAGAATATTTCTCACTGGGCACCTGCTAGCATTGGACCATATAGTCTATCAAGGTTAGTAGACATGTTTTCTTGTTTTTGTGGCAATCAACTAAATATGTGAAGGAAGTTGACAAGTTGGCTCTTTTTTAATAACAAAGTTTTCAATTCAACTATAATCTTTACCATGTTAGTGATCCCAAGTATATATAGTGACATCTTTAAAAGGGGAACTTGATATATAGGCAAAAATAATTAAGAAAAGCAATTCTATATATTATTTCATCTATGAAAAGTTAAAACACTATTTAAATTTTTTTGGTAATTAACTGAAAATAAGTATGAATTAATTCCAATTTGTTATAGTCTTAGTTTGGAATATGAAACAAATATATTTGTAATTTTTTGGTTATTGATTTCTAGCTTAACTAAATGATAGTCAAAGAATGTACTCTAGATAATTTTAGTCTCTTGCAATTTGTTGAGGCTTGCTTTATGGCCGAGCACATGATCAGTTTTGGTAAATGATTCATATATGTATGTATTCTTTTATTATTTGGTGCAGGGTTGTATATATGCCAATTAAGGAAGGTTTATTAAAAGTATTCTTTCTGACTTACTTCACTCAGTATGACAGACTCTAGGTCTATCCACCTCATTACAAATAGCTCAATTTCGTCTCTTTTTATGGCTGAGTAATATTCCATTGTATATATATGCCACATCTTCTTTATCCATTCATCCGATGATGGACACTTAGGTTGTTTCCATCTCTGGGCTATTGTAAATAGAGCTGCAATGAACATTTTGGTACATGACTCTTTTTGAATTATGGTTTTCTCAGGGTATATGCCCAGTAGTGGGATTGCTGGGTCATATGGTAGTTCTATTTGTAGCTTTTTAAGGAACCTCCATACTGTTCTCCACAGTGGCTGTATCAATTTACATTCCCACCAACAGTGTAAGAGGGTGCCCTTTTCTCCACACCCTCTACAGAGTGAAGTAAGTCAGAAAGAGAGAGACAAATACCGTATGCTAACACATATATATGGAATTAAAAAAAAAAATGTCATGAAAAACCTAGGGGTGAAACAGGAATAAAGACACAGACTTACTAGAGAATGGACTTGAGGCTATGGGGAGGGGGAAGGGTAAACGGTGACAAAGCGATAAAGAGGCATGGACATATATACACTACCAAACGTAAGGTAGTTAGCTAGTGGGAAGCAGCCGCATAGCACAGGGAGATCAGCTCGGTGCTTTGTGACCGCCTGGAGGGGTGGGATAGGGAGGGTGGGAGGGAGGGAGACGCAAGCAGTAAGAGATATGGGAATATATGTATATATATAACTGATTCATTTTGTTGTGAAGCTGAAACTAACATACCATTGTAAAGCAATTATACTCCAATAAAGATGTTAAAAAAAAAAAAAGTATTCTTTAGGGCTTCCCTGGTGGCGCAGTGGTTGAGAGTCTGCCTGCCGATGCAGGGGATGCGGGTTCGTGCCCCGGTCCGGGAAGATCCCACATGCCGCGGGGCGTCTGGGCCCGTGAGCCATGGCCGCTGAGCCTGCGCATCCGGAGCCTGTGCTCCACAACGGGAGAGGCCACAACAGTGAGAGGCCCGTGTACTGCAAAAAAAAAAAAAAGTATTCTTTAGTACATGCACCCCTATGTTCATAGCAGCACTATTTACAATAACCAAGACACAGAAGCAACACAAGTACCTGTCAACAGATGACTGGCTTAAGAAGTTGTTTTATATATATATATATATATATATATATATATATAATGGAATTACTCAGCCATAAAAAAATGAAATATTGCCATTTACAGCAATGTGGATGGACCTAGAGAATATTATGCTTAGTGAAATGTCAGAGAAAGACAAATACCATATGATATCTCGTATACATGGAATCTAAAAAATTAACACAAATGAATCCATATACAAAACAGAAACAGGCTCACAGACGTAGAAAACAAACTTATGGTTACCAAAGGGGAGAGGGAAGAGGGATGGACAAATGAGGAGTATGAGATTAACAGTTACAAATTAGTATTCGTAAAATAGATAAGCAACAAGGATTTACTGTATAGCACAGGAAATTAAATCCTATATCTTATAATTACTTGTAACATTGAAATACAGTCTGCAAAAACCTGAATCATTAGGCTGTATGCCTGAAATTAACACAACATTGTAAATCAACTATACTTTAATTTATTTTATTTTATTTTATTTTTTTTTGTGGTACGTGGGCCGCTCACTGTTGTGGCCTCTCTCGTTGCGGAGCACAGGCTCCGGACGTGCAGGCTCAGTGGCCATGGCTCACGGGCCCAGCTGCTCCGCGGCATGGGGGATCTTCCCAGACCAGGGCACGAACCCGTGTCCCCTGCATCGGCAGGTGGACTCTCAACCACTGCGCCACCAGGGAAGCCCTAATTTTCTTTTTAATATTCTTTAGGTCTTCTATAGCTTTGCTGATTTTTTTCTTTCCTTTCTTCACCAGTAATTGAGAGAGGTGGTTGTATGGGCTTATGTTCTCCTTTAAGTTTTGTCAGTTTTGCTTTAGATAGTTGAAGATATGTGAAAGCAAGTTTAGGATTGTTTTATCTTTCTGATGGATATCCTTTTACTATACATCCACTTTCAAAGTAAAATAAATGCACTGCACTGATTTTTTTGGTTAGTGTTTCCATGGTATGTACTTTTTCATCCTTTTACTTCCAAATTTTCTCTATTCTTGTATTTAAAGAATATCCGTTATAAGTAGCATCTAGCTGTAATTTTAATCCAGTTTGAAACTATTTGCCACTTAATTAGAGTAGTTACTTTTAATTAGCCATGGATTTGTGTTTATACTTATCGTCTAACTATCGAGTTGGCCAAAAAGTTCGTTTGGGTCTTTCCGTAAGATGTTACAGAAAAACCAGAACAAACTTTTTGGGCAACCCAATATTTTCTCCTTTTCTCACTGGTTTCATGTTTCTTTATTTTCCTTCTTTACATTATTTAAGGTTAATCAGACTTTCTTCATGTTAGGTATACATTCTTTTATATGTTTTAGTACATATCCCAAAGAATACACCATACAACTTGTACTTATTACAACCTAATATAGTTTCATACATTTAAAACTTCTTGGAAAATGCTAGGCCCTTAGAATATTTAAGTCCATATATCACCGTTCTTTGTGTTATTGTTATCAAACATTTTAGTCCTATCTATGTTTTATTCCTCAGAACACATCATAGTTTCTATTTTGTATGGTCAGTATTCCTTTATATTTACCCCCAGTTTTTACTCTCCCTGTTGAATTTCTATGTTTCCTTGGAATTATTTTTCTTTTTACAGAAGAACTCATTTTTGTTTTTATTTCAGTGGGCATATGCTGGCAACAATTTCACTTGCTTTTTTGTTTGTTTGCTAATGTCTTTATTTCACTTTCACTTTTGGAGGATATTTTTGGTGGGTATAAAATCTTAGGATGACAGCTTTCTTTCAGCAACTTGAAAATGTCATTCCGTTATCTGTCTTTCATTATTACCATTGAAAAATCAACTATCATTCTTATTTCTGTAATTTGGAAATATTTTTCTTTGTCTTTTTTTCAGCAGTTTTGCTATGATGTGACTTGTTGCAGTTTTCTTTGACTTGATGTCTTTCAATTTGGAAATTCTTTGCCTTTATTTCTTCAATTTTTTTTCCTGTCCTGTTTTTCCTCTAGGATGCCAATTAGGTATACTTTTTTACTCATCTTATATTAAAACTATAAACTTTTTAGTGTTTCATCTCTTTTATTCACCAAATTTCAACCCAAATACTTTCTGGTATTTCTTTCAGATCACTTATCCTCTCTTCATCTTCCAATATTCTCTTTAGCCCACCTATTGAGTTTTAAATTTCAGTTATTACATTTTTAGTCCCAGAATTTCTATTTGATTTTTTAGAATTTATAAATTCTTCATGTTATTTATTTTTTGAACCTAATTATAGCTCTCTTTATCCAACCTTATAATTCCAATAAACGGGTCGTCAATTGATCTGATTTTTTCTCCTGTCCTATTTTGTGTCATGTCTGTTTTCTTATTTTTTTATTAGTATCAAATATTATGTTTGCTAACCTGTAGAGGCTCTGGATAATGTTATCTTTCTCTATGGATCTGGTTTGCCAATAGAATCTTGGCAGATTACCATATTCTAATTCTAGGACTCAATTGCAGATTTGGTGATGCTCAATCTACCTTTTGTTTGTCTCTGCTTTTCTAGTATGTGGACACCTGGGTTTCTAACTGAGATCCTGGAGTTTTTAATTAAGATTTCTCCCCCTTGGAAGTTTCTGAACTATAGTTTTTGTCCCCCTAGGACTGTAAGACTATAGAAAACCTTGCTCAGCAAGTCCTTCAGTGGCTTTCTGCCTAGCTGCTTCTTCTCTTGTTTGGTGTAATTTAATAATTCAGCAAATGATTGCTTATTCTTCAGTTCATTTACTTGTAGAAATGCATGTTTTATTGTTTGTACTATATCTTATAAAATAATTTTGTGCATCATAAAGCATATACTTTTAAAATGTACTAACTTTTCTTATCTTAGCATTAAAAAAAAGCATCTTCATATAGTCTGCTTTCCCTGGAACCCAAGAGAAGTTTATTTGTTTGTTTTTCTTCTTTTTCATTTTCTTAACCAGGCCCTCAGAGTTTGTATCATTAAAGTAGTTATTAATGTTTGGAATAGACATAAGATTATAAAATTTAGCATTGGAAGAACCTAAGACATCATCTTCTGTTGGCTAATCTCCCACACAGTGCAGAAATGTTTCCTGCAGCATCCTTGGCATATGCTTATCCGGTCTCAATTTGGATATCTTCAGCAAAGGAGCTCATCATTTCCTGAAACAAACCATTCTGTTGGACAACTCTATTTTAAAAATCCTTATGTTGAGCTAAAATATGCCTCTTTGTAACTTATACTCATTTACTCATTGTTTTAAGTTTTCCTTCTGGAATAAGTCAAAACAAGAGAACACTTCAGATAGCTGTATTTAAAGCAGATCTAAATGCCATTCCTGTCTTTTTTGTTTTTTATTTTTTTGCCTTCTTGTCCCAAAGCATTGAAGGTAATTTGCTAAACTTCGGTAATAATAATCATAAGAAAGGCCATATTTGGTAATAATTTAAAAGCTATCTTTACATTATACAAATCCCTCTGACATTTTGAAGACAAAAAGCCTTTTGTAATTATCTTGAATTTCATTTTTGTATACAAAAAAAGAGTAAGAAGACTGCCATCTATTTTCAGATGACACTACATGACCACATGTGGGAATGTAGAGAAAAACAATATTCAGTTGTAGAGATATGACTGAAATATTGGGGTGTGCATTTTTGTTTCCTTTTCATACATAGACTGTCTTTAAAACCTGTTGCTTGTGAATTAATAATAATGACAATAATCTTATAGCAGCTAATGTTTGTTGAGTACTTACTATATGTAATTCATGTATCTTGGTTCTACTTTAGACTGAGTTCTCTGCTCAATAAAAACTCTCTAATTCCTTATAATGTAATTTATGATCCAAACAGGATGCTTTGAGCATCAAAGAAGGTACTATTAGTAACTACTCTGAGACAATAGGTATAACCTGGAACTGTCCAGGCAGAGGGGGACTTAGAGTCACTCTTCTTGAAGTTGAATTCTAGTTATTCCATTGGCTGATACTGTTTGCCCAGAAATTTGCATATATATGCCACATTGTTTCAAAAAGTTCTAAAAGGCATTTTTAAAACATTATTAAGTCCTGTTCTTCTTATGATTTAAGATCCCACTTAAACCCCACCCTCTCCATCACCTTCATGATTGAACAATGTAGTTTTATAAGAAAAATTTACTACTTTTTTTCATAATTTTTCAAAAATGATAAATATCCATTGTTCTTTTTCCATTCTTCTTCAGCTAAAATGGAGGAAACAGTAGGGCTTAGAAGTCTAGACTGCCTATCCTCGCCTGCCAGCCCTTAAGGTATTCTCAAAATGGGAGAAGAGGTATATTTTGAAGAATCAGAGCTGTTGTGTTAATAATCCCAGATTCCAGACCTAATTAAAAGTCAGAGCATGGAGAGCACCTAGTGCTTCCAAATTATTTTGCAAAAATGCTATATTTGCAAAACTAATCCCATGATCCCTAAAGAATGCCCATCCTTATTCTAAGCAGTGTTCTCAGTCTTGGCACCATCACATGGGGCTGATTCCTGAGTTTCACTCTGACTTAATTGGTCTAGGGAGGGGCCTAGGTTTGAGATTTTTTATATATATCTAAGGTTGAAAGCCACTATTGTAAAGCTACACGGGGGAAAGAAAAGATTTTTTCTAGGCCCAAGATTTGTGATTGCAAGTGCTGGCATAAGTAAAGTGCATGCAGGAAGATCACATAGATTCCAGATTTTCACACCTCAAGATCAATGCATCACTCTGTAACATCTGGTTGATTCTAAAGGAAACTTTCAGAATCTTGCTGGTCAGATCAAGGGGGGAGGAGATTCGTATTTTTCCCCAAAAATATGTCCTTTTAACCTCAACCTGGCAGAAATCACTTTAGATCTTCTGTTCATAAATTAAAGAACTATGTGAGTTCCTTTTTGCAATATTGCATACTCTAGAAATTGGATCAAAACAATGATTAGGGAAATATAATGTGTATCCAGTTTCTTTTGTTAGTAGAAGAGAAAAACAGCGTAGAAATACTTATTTCCCTCTGTTCTTGCCTTTGTACTCTTTAAAATGGGTTTAAGATAGTTACTGTTTATCCTGTCGCTAAGGAGGCAAGTTTCACACATTTATTTTCATTAGGAGCAATATCAGATGATTACCATACAGAAGCGCCTCCTCTTTTTATGCTATCTTTTCTAATTTATACGTTGCCACAGTCCATCAGCCTACCTGTGCTAGCTCTAGGATGTGTTGAGGAAAATATTTTTTCACTTTAGTATCAAATATTTTTTTCTTAATGACTCAATATCATCATGTTGCTTTATTTTTTTAACCTGTATATGATTTTCTTTCCTGACTAACTTATGTCCAAAAAAGGTAGCTGCTAAATCATGATTTTGACCCATTGATTGGATATTTCTGATTCTACTTACTAGAATGAAATGAATCTCACATGAGCCAGCAGCTTAGTTGTCACACCAAACACTGGTCCATAACACTGCCAGAAGGTCGTACTGCAATGAAACTTCAGTTCCGAGAGTTAACAGTTTCCTCACGCTCCTCCCTCTGTCAAGTATGTTTAGCTGAGCTTGTGCGTATGACTTCAGTTCATAAAAAGTTTACAAGTGCAGCTGGAATGCTTAGCATTTGATTGTTACATAAATAAGTATTTGAGAACATATGTAAACTTGACAGTGTTAGTACCAGATGTTCCAGTAACACAATAATGTACTTTGAATGTCCCTTCTCATTTCGGCTTGTTTATTTTGGCACTCTTTCGTTATCTGCTAAGTTTCAGATAAGCACATATTAACTCCATCCATAGTGTTGATCCTCTTATTGTTACAATCAAGTTAGATGTATTACATTTAGTGTGTAGAAGTACAAATAGCATAGACATTAATACACAAAGTCACTTTTTACACATCCCCATAAAATACAAATATTTCACTTCCTTAATGTTTATGATATATAAAGAATAAAGAAATCTTCTCTGGGCATATGAATGTACTCTCATCTATTTAGGAATTGCCCTTCCAATTATGAGTTTTCCAAGTATTTTCTTTCTCTTTTTGACCACCAGGCACTTCAATTAAGAGATTTCTGTCTCTTGCACAAATTCCCCTGCCTTCCTCAGGTCTTTTCCATACCCTCACCATAGTTGGCTCTATCTTGATATGTAAAAGCTATTGGCATTCAGAAGCACAATTTTTGCTTCTTTTTGGTTTTATTTTGCAGTTATTCCAAACTCACTGAAGAATTGTGAAAATAAGAATGGTACATAGAACACTTATATATCTTCTTGCCAGATTCACCTGTTGTTGACATTTTGCCCCATTTCCTTTATTAGATGAGTGTGCTCACTCGCTCTCTCTCCCTCTCTCTTTGCATATGTGTATGTATGTGTGTATATATATACATATATATATATACCATGTATATATTATGAATGTGTTTATGTATGTATGTATACATGTGCACACACATTTTTTTTCTGAACCTTTTAAAAGTTAGTTGCATGATCTTTTACTCATATACTTCAGTGTGTATTTTTTCTCAGAATAATATTGTCTTACATACAAGTAAATTTTAAATAGATACATTTTTTTCCCAATCATCCATCTGTATTCCAATTGTGTTTGTTAACCCAATGGTATCCATTGTAAGATACCCAGGTCTGGGGCTTCCCTGGTGGCGCAGTCGTTGAGAGTCCGCCTGCCAATACAGGAGACACGGGTTCGTGACCCGGTTTGGGAAGATCCCACATGCCGCGGAGCGGCTGCTCCCGTGAGCCATGGCCGCTGAGCCTGCGCGTCCGGACCTTGTGCTCTGCAACGGGAGAGGCCACAACAGTGAGAGGCCCGCGTCCCACAAAAAAAAAAAAAAAAAAAAAAAAAGATACGCAGGTCTTACTTTTGGACTCAGATTGCACATGTTGTATGTGTTCCGTATAGTTATAGGGCTCTGGGAACTTTAGTGGCCCAGCAGTTTACTAGGGAAGTAACTTATTTAGGGGAAAAAATCCAAATATGGTCAAGAATGAAAGCAAAAAGTTTAAGCCAGAAATTCAGTTCTAAGCCTCAGAATGAGAGGTTATGCAAGACCCAAAAAGGACAATCAGTCATGAGATGGGGAAACGTGGTACAATATGTGTTAAGCCAGGAGATTTAAAATGAATGCCCTGAGATTGATGGAGGTCTGTCTTTATATGAAAACATCTCTACGGTAAAGAAGCAAGCTTGACAACCTAAAAGAGCCAGATTCTGCCTTGCTTGGGCTTTGCCTGATAGAAGATTGTGACTCAGTTAGTCACATGGCTTTTGTGAGATGAGATTCCCTCAGTGATCCTCTGGAGCAGAACCAAAATGGCTTCAGAGATGAAGGAGTCCAAGGCCTCCTGTACTGGTTGCCTCTGATCATGAGGGAAGGGGTAGAGCGCCATCCAAGTAAGAGTAAAAATAGTAAGAAGTAACAGGGAAAAGGAGTAAAAGGCAAGTGAGTAAATGATTTCTAATTTTCAGAGTGGACCTAGGAAACATGCTTCAGGTTTGTCCAATGGATGCAGCACAGTTCTGGAGGGAAGAAAGTCAACTAAGTTTACTGCTTGAATTGCTTCCTTTGGTGGAAAATGTGTTTTATTTGTATGTAATATTGTAAAAAAATTTTTTAGAAACACACTGTGTTATAAATTTCAAGCTTGCCTCCAAAGATACAGGAAAACAAGAAAAATGTGCATGAAGTTAAGTAAGAGTAGACCTAATTAGCATTCTTATAGAATGAGCTGTAGATTTACTGGAGACTTACAAAAGGGAAAAATACCAGAGCACCAGACTAGCACATCAATCATTTGAAATTGTCTGACAGTCTTGAAGAGGATATCCTGGCTGCAGAAAGCACATAGCTGTCTTAAGGCTAGGGGCCCAGGTCAGAACTTAATAAGAACAAAAGATGAGCAATTTTGAGAGGAACCAGCTGGCTTAAGGTGATCCAAAGTGCACAGATGTTAAAGGCTTACTGTTCCAACAATACCATTACCTAACACAAGACTTACAGAATAACCATCAAAAAAATTACAGAACTTGATTTACCACATTGACCCTTGAGATCTAACAATATATGTGTTTCTGTTGCACCATACTAATTTTCTATTTCTACTTTCATGTTATTTTACTTTGTGTCTTCTGGTTGATGGCTGTAAGAAAGGACAGAATTTCTTATAAAAGTTGAAAAATAAAAGGTAACTGATCTTTCTTAGAAATATATATAGAATCCTGTTGATGTGAGATATTTAAGTAGGTTTTTAAAATGGCTTAAGCACAATAACCAGGAATCTATAATTTCCTCTATGCTTGCCTCAAAATTCCTCAAACTCTTAACACAGGTGGTTTTGTGGCAAGCAGAGAGATGGTAGATCTCAAATCAATTATGACCCTTCTGTTGTGGTAATCGAATGTAAAAGGGAGTAATCTAAAACATAAAATCTAAGTGGTTTGAGTCATGGGAGTAGTCAGGAACTGAAAACAAAAGTGGTTTGGAAAATGTTCATTTTGCTAGTGCAGAGTATGTTGCAGTTAAAGTCATGAAAGATATTTCTACTTTCTTTAAGACTGTGGTCATTGTCTTCTATCAGTGATATTGAACACTTTGTGAGTGCAAGAAATGTTACTGATAATTACATGGAGGCATTACATACCCTAGAAAAGAGTCACTGTGTACCATTTAAAGATATTTAAAATGAATCACCCACCCTATTATAGTAGAATCAACTCTTTGACTCGGAGGTACCCAGCTTTCTTTATTTAGTAAGGAGTATTAAGTACTTAAAAATAAAAAACCTTTATGCCTGTCTCTGTGGCATTACTGAGTACATGGGCTGGCCATGTGAAAATTCCTTGTCGCGTGCGCCATGCCATACAGGGAGGCTTCCCCATTTGCACTTAAATAAAGATGTGAAGACAATAATGTTAAAAGTGATCCTCTATGACTGGTTGTCTCTATTTTCAATTCTAGGACATAGTAACTGCATAAATAAGCAGGATTTCAAATTTGATTATTAAACTCTGTAAGTACATCACGTTCTTTTGTTATTTGTATTCAGAGAATGTGAGAGTGAAGCTATCTAATTTAGCTGCATCTTGCCTCCTTTTAAAAAAAAAAAACATCAAAATAGCTTCATGGATGAGCTTTGAAGAATGGCTTAAACATACTGTTTTTTTCTTTCTTTTCAGGTTAGTGCCACTTCAAAAATAAAAATAAAAATAGGCACTCTTACTGGAACTTTAGGAGTAATGCTGGGTATAAACAGGCTTAGAATATACTTAACTGTAGTAATCCTTCCCGACACACATCGAGATGAATTAATAACCAGATTTGGCATTTCAAGTATTTTTTACCCAGGGCAAGGGCTTTAAGGTGTTTTCGTGGTATTAGAGAGTTTAGAGATGAAGAAGGTGCCATTTATTATTTTCTCTTTCTGTCAGCTTAGGACTTCTCTTTGCAATCACGTTTATAATACTGGGCCTAACTGTTCTTAAATGTTTTACCTGTTGAAGAATGTTCCAGTCAATGTATAGCCAAGGTTTTGACTGAATAATAGTCCGTTAAAATCAGATAAGATAATTTATTGGAAAGGAACCTGGACTTGGAATCATAAGTGAGTTCTAGTCAGGAATCTGCAACATAACTTGTATTGATCTTGAGCAAATCACTTCCTGTCTCTCGGTTCCTTATTTTCTCATATGAAATGCAAAAGATTTTGGGTAGACTGTAAGATTCCTCTGGTGTGAAATGGATTCCATCAGTTAAGCATCAAATAAATAAGTCCTTTAATCATGTTTACCACATCAACTGATCAGTTCAGCCAAAATATTTAAACCATTTATAATAAGACTACAAACAATCAGAAAACGACATTGTTACATCTTGAGAATGTCAGGTATCTGCTTTCCTAATATTGGTACTACTTTGCCAAGTAATAGCAATTTAAAAGATCTTTCTCTCAAATATGATAGTAGTATACCATGTTGCTGCGCTATTTTCTAAAAGAATACAACCACAGCTTACCTACTGCCAGGGTCATAGATGATCAATGAAAAAAGTGATTAACTTTCACAATCCTACTTTCTCATGGGATTCAAAGAAGAAAAGATCTGTCCTCCTTAAAAAAAAGATGGTTCCATATTTTCCCATTCCTCCAAAAAGCTGAATGTCCAATGGAAAGTAAGTAGTCATGAAACCCTTTTTTTTAACTTGGTAGCTCACTGATTTGAATAATTTTCTCTTCACCAAAACTGATAGAATATTTTACTGTATCAACAGATTATTTCTGATTGCAAAGACATAACCTCACAGTATTCTTATAGTGAAAAAAGCATAGAATTTCAAGTCAGGAGATCTAGATGCAAGAATCTGTTCTATCACCTATCATATACATATGATTAGGGTAATTCTTTTAACATCTTTGAGCCTCAGTTTCCTTATTTTTAACAAAGTGGTAGCAGGAATACTTACTTGTCTCTGGAGCTGTTGTCTGGATGCAATGAAATAATGAATGTGAATCATAAAGGCTAGTATGCATTGTTAACATTGTCTTTAAAAATATTCAAAAATAATTAATATTTCATAAATTTTTATTTCCATCTGACTACATATTATTAAAACTCAAATATTATAGGGGAAGAAAGGAAGGGAAATGGAACCAAAGTTTCTTGAGCACCCTGCCACAATGTCAGGAAAAGCTGGACAACAGCTTTATCCCTAACTCCTACATAATGTACTTTCTAACTCCTGTGTTAGAGACAGGGCCTCACATGTTATCACCTCCATAACAGAAGGGAACTAAATACCTTTCTGGGTGCTGTAAATTGTGGAATAAAGAACAGTTGCTCGAATATGGAGAAACTCTAGGTTTTCCTCCACTACCTCACTCCTGTACCATTTTTCCAAATTTTATTTTCTTAATCTATAAACCATCCATAATCATATCACCTACAAGTCTAATGGATGTGGCTGCACACCAAGCTGTGAACTGATTTTCTTTTCGGAAGATTGCTATTTGAGTTGAAATCCAGGTGGATTTTTTAGTTGAAATGCCATGAGAAAAAAAAAATGAAAACTTTCTTCATTATGAATATGAGATAATTACTTTTCAAAAATTGCAGCCCTAATCCAAGAAGGGGCCACAAGGTTTAATTGTGGGTATGCTATTTACAGATTAATTAGGACGTTTAACTTCATTTTTTATACCACAGAATTAATGCCATAAAAATTAGTGATCTTGAAGGAGTCAGTTGTCAACTCTGACAGGATCCCTTTGCCATAATCTATTAAAATGCTGCTTTTATCTTGTCTTGCCTGTGTCATATTTTATGGATTTTTTTCATAAACACTGCCTATACTTCATAAATGTCTCAATTTTCTAGTCTATTAACATTACTTCAAAAGCAATTGATAAAAGAGTAGGGCATGCATGAAATAATACACCAATAATGTGAAGTGCTGGAGGCAAGAACAGTGGGTAGGATCTGCACAGCTTGTGAGCTGAAACAATGAAAGGTTGTTTTATCTACTATGATAAAGAAACAAATGATCATTTTTGATAGTAGAAAAAAGATTGCTAGTAATTGGGCAGATGAAAAATGGGTTTCACAGAAAATACAGCATATTTTGAAAATGAAACTGAAATGAGAAAATAAACATCCCCAAGTATATGTTTACATTATGGGGAACCTTTTCCATTTGGTTACTAAAGATTTGGTATTCGGCCTGATTTAGCTTAGGCATGATAGTCTTATTCTAATTGTAAACAATATTTCTTTTGTATGCATATATTTAATAAACCTATTAATATATGTATGTTATCTATTAACTACAATAAATGTTAGAATTAGTTTTTTTAATCTTTATAATTTTATTATTTTGGTTTTTGAAATAAGTTTAGTTTTTCTTTTGAATGTATAAATGATATATCTGTAGCATCCTCTTTATTTTATTTTTCTCTTTATATTTTTAAAGTGCTAGTATCTGACCTAGGTTGATATAATGAAATGAGTACCTTATCTGGATTTGTGCCACAAATCTAAGTCACAAGTACATAATCAGACATTTCAAAACATCAGTTATTAAATCAATCAAATAAATATATTTAAATCAATCGAACAGAAGACAAAGAAAAGAAGGAACATTAAGTAGATGCAGAATTCCTGATTTTCCTTTCATTTTATTCTTTATATTTTACCACCTGATTTAGCTAAATGAAACCATATGCTGTTCTGGACTTTCATTTTTAAAATATCATGCTTTATGAAATGAGTGACCATAGGTCCCAATATGCCTGGACAATCCCAGGCATATTGTTTACCTGTAATTATCAATAACTCCTTCTCTCACTTTCAAAAATGTTTTGACTTGGAAACAAGACTATTTTGTTGTTGCTCAGGTCAAGAAATAGGCTTGACTAACTCCATTGTGATCATTCAGTTCTAACACTTGGAAAGTGAATGGTTTTTCTCAAACTGAGAGATAGTGATAGAATAGGTTGTTGCATTGTACTAGTGGTACTCTATAAAGTACGCAATGTAATTGAATAGGACCCAGCATAATGATACTGTACGTTCCTGTGACCTCACAGGGGCACGGGAAATCATGATCAAGGAGATTTTGTAGTCCTCAAATGTTGCAAAGAATATTTTAGAATGCTGATCCTCAGTACTAATGTAAGGAAACAGTCACCAGAATTATGTGAGTAATATCCAGACTTACCATGTAGGGTAAAAGACAGTAAGCAACATAACAGTTTACTAACCTGACCTAATTTCCACCCATGTCCCAAACTCATTTTTTTCAATCTTCCCCATCACATCATAAATATTCACCCAGTTGTTCAAGCCAAAAACCTGGGGATTTTCCATGTCTCCTCTTTCGTCCACTGTATGTACCAACAAATTCTGCCCCTTCTACTCCTAGAACCGAGTCAGAGTCTGTTTTTCTTCCCCACCCTCACAATCGTATTCCAAGCTACCTTCATCCTTCTCCATGGTCTTACAACAGCTGTGTTATCTGATTTCCCCACTTCTCCTCTTGCCTTTTTCCCCCCAAATTCATTCTCCACATAGTACTCAAGGTGACATTTTTTCTAAGAAATTTTTGACATATTTATTTATTTATTTTAAAATTTTTATTAGAGTATAGTTGCTTTACAATGTTAAGGTGACCTTTTAAGAATATAAATCTGCGAAGATAAACAAGTGAGATTTCATCAAACTAAAAACCTACTACACAGCATAGGAAACAATCAACATAGTGAAAAGGCAAACTATGGAATAGCAGAAAATATTTGCAAACCATATATCTAATAATGGGTACATTTCCAAAATATATAAGGAATTCCTACAACTCAAAGGCAAAGAAACTAGTAACCTGAATTTAAAAGGTCTAAAGACTTAAATAGACATTTCTTCAAGGAAGATACACAAATGACCAACAGGTAATGTCACTAATCATCAAGGAAATGCAAATCAAAGTCACAGTGAGATACCACCTCATGCCTATTAAGATGGCCATTTAAAGAAAAGGACGACAAATGTTGACAAGAATGTGGAAAGGTTGGAACCCTTGTACGCTGTTAGTGGGAATGCAAAATGGTATTCATATGGAAAACATATGAAGGTTCCTCAAAAAAATAAAAGTAGAAATACCATATGGTTCAGCAATCCCACTCTGGGTATTTATCCATAAGAATGGAAATCTTGAAGAGATATTAGCACTCTCGTGTTCCACAGTAGCCAATATGTGGAATCAACCTAAATGTCCATTGATGGATGAATGGATAACAAACATGTGGTGTATACATACAATAGCATATTATTCAGCCTTTTAAAAAAAGAAAATCCTGCAATATGCAACACAATATGGATGAACCTTGAAGACATTATGCTAAGTGAAATAAGTCATTCATAGGAGGTCAAATATTGCGTGATTGCAGTTATATGAAGTATCTAAAATAGTCAAACTCATAGGAGCAGAAAGGAGAATGTTGGTTGCCAGAGGCTGGTGGGAAGGAGAAATGAGGTGTTGCTGATGAACAGATAAAAAGTTCCAGTTATACAAGATAAATAACGTCTATAGATCTGCTGTACAACATTGTGCCTATAGATAACGATGCTATATTGTACACTTAAAAATTGTACACTTAACAGTACTGTTAAGAAGATAGATCTCATGCTACATGTCTTACCACAATACTATAAAAAATTTTAATGTAAATCTGAGTACATAATTCAGTACTTTAAGTTGAGGATAAAATCCAAGCTTTTCACTGTGGTCTATGAGCACTATATGATAGAATCCATCTCCCTCATCTCCTGTCATTCTCTCCCTTTTCCCCATTCTCCAGCCATACTATCTTTTACTTATGTCCATCCAGCATACCAAGCTTATTCTTGTTTGATGTTGCCTCTGAATGTCTGGCTCCTTTTTCATCAGATTATCTTTTATGAGGCCATCCCTGACTATCTTATTGAGTACTATTTCAACTCACCCCTCACTCCAGTTCCTTTCTTACCCACCCTCGTTCTAGACCAGTGATGATGACTTGAAGCTAGCTTTGTCAGTTACCTTGGCAAATATCAGCATAGTAGCTAACATTTATTGAGCTCTTACGAGGTAGGTGCCAAAACTGTTCTTAAGGTTTCACATGAATTCTACTTCCCACAATAATCCTATGAGATAGATGCTATTATTATTCTCTCTTTATAGATGAGAAAACCAAAGCACAGAAAGGATAAATAACTAACTAGGATCTGGCAAAACCAAATTTTGAACACAGATTTTCTGGCTCTTTACCACTACCCTGTGCTGCTTTCTGTGTAGTAGCGTGAACGAAGCCATGTAGTCAGGAGAGTCTTTGGGGGGTTTGAAGACTAACGTGATTGCAGAAAAGATAAAACCACTTGAGGACAAAGGCCAGAAACAGCATAGATGAATCACCACTACTGATTATGGACAGAAAAAAGCAGAGCCTGGCACCAGCCAAGATGAAAATGTAGGTCAACTGGTGATAAGTCAAATGCAGATAGAAGGATGAAAGCAGAGGCAGGCATGAAGGCTGCCGGGCATGCTGAGCTCTTGTGTGTGAGTTCAGCTCTAGGCTCTCTTTTCATGCTGTACTTCCTTTCTAGGTAATCTCATCCATACATATGACTTCAGTTACCACTTATGTATATACAAATGACTCACAAATTTATCTCCTTAGTCTAGATCATTCCTTAGAGCTCCAGACTTTTTTATTGAAGTATAGTTGATTTACAACGTTGTGTTAATTTCTGTACAGCAAAGTGACTCAGTTATACATATGTATATTCTTTTTCATATTCTTTTCCATTATGGTTTATCACAGGATATTAAATATAGTTCCCTGTGCTATACAGTAGGACCTTGTTATTTATCCATCCTATATATAATAGTTTGCCTCTGCTAATCCCAAAGTCCCAATCCTTCCCTTTCCTTCCCTACCCTCCCTCCCCCTTGGCAATCACAAGTCTGTTCCCTATATCTGTGAGTCTGTTTTTGTTTTGTAGATATGTTGATTTGTGTTGTATTTTAGATTCCACATGTAAGTGATATCATATGGTATTTGTCTTTCTGACTTAACTTGGCTTAATATGATAATCTCTAGAGCCATCCATGTTGCTGCAAATGGCATTATTTCATTCTTTTTAATGGCTGAGTAGTATTCCCCCACATCTTCTTTATCCATGCATCTGTTGATGGACATTTAGGCTGTTTCCATGCCTTGGCTATTGTAAATAGTGCTGCTAAGAACATAGGGGTTCATGTATCTTTTCGATTTATAGTTTTGTCTGGGTATATGCCTAGGAGTGGGATTGCTGGATCCTATGGAGAGCTCCAGACTTTTTTTTTGTGTGTGTGTGTGTGGCTGCATTGGGTCTTTGTTGCTGCACGTGGGCTTTCTCTAGTTGCAGCAAGCAGGCTTCTCATTGCGGTGGCTTCTTTTGTTGCAGAGCACAGGCTCTAGGCACACAGGCTCAGTAGTTGTGGCACTTGGGCTCAGTAGTTGTGGCTCGCGGGCTCTAGAGCACAGGCTCAGTAGTTATAATGCACGGGCTTAGTTGCTCCGCAGCATGTGGGATCTTCCCAGACCAGGGCTTGAACCCGTATCCCCTGCATTGGCAGGCAGATTCCTAACCACTGCGCCATCAGGGAAGCCCCAGACTTTTATATCTAATGCCATTTTGTCATCTCTTCCCACATGTGTCAAGAGAAATCAAACTTAGCATGCCCAAACCACAATTCATGATTTTTCCCTTAAACCTTGGCCTCTCCCAGTGGCCCTAAGTCGGTGACACATAAACACAAAACCTTGGTGTCACTCTTCAAATCTCCCTTTTCCTTACTCTCATTTTTCATATCCAAATGTGATAGGATATCAAATGATCTTCTTCCTAAATATCTCTGCAATCCATTCACTTCTTGCCATTTCTCCCCAGAGTCTTAGTACAAGCTCCCATCATTACTCACCCAGATTATGCTAGCAGCTTCCTCATTGGTCGTGGTATCCCTCTGGCTCTCCAGCCAGAGTGATATTTTCTTAGAAGTGCATAATTGACAGTGTTGACCCCTTTATTCCTTCTCCATCATGGCTCTTTCCACCTCAACCACACTGTCAGCTCCCATTCATTCATTCAGCTACATTCTAGGAGCTGAATATGCAGCCCTGGTCTTATAGATTTATATTTTAGTGGAGAAGCAGACATTAAATACAGAAACAAATAGAATAATTTCCGATTCTACTAAGTACTGTGAGGAAAATAGATTAGGACACAGAGATAGATAATAATTAGGAGAGGTGTCACTTCTGGGTTAGAGAGTCGGGAGAGTCTTTTCCCCAAGGATTAGCTGTGTGAAGATCTGGAGAAAGAGGCAGGAAGGAGCTGGGGTGGGGAGAGCATAGTGAGTGAGAAAGAAAATAGTCAGAGATAAGGTTGAAGAGGTAGGAGGTGGGGATAAGGGATGAAGAAAAAGGGATGATGTGGCACATACTCTGGAGGTGGGGCTAACAGATTTGCTAATGGTTGGTAAAAGAAAGGTAGGAATTAAGGATGATGCCTAGATATTTGGCTTGACCATCAAATGAATGGTAGTCCTATAAACTGAGATAAGGAAGAGTAGAGAAGGAGCAGGTTTGGTGGGGGTGGGGGAAAATTGAGTTTTTGTTTCTGTTTTAGTTTTTTTTTGGCTGGGGCAGGTTAACTTTACAATATCTGGTAGACATCCAAGTGGCTGTATCAAGCAGGTAAATAATCATATGAGCCGGGACCTCAAGGGAGAGGGCAGGGCTATAGATATAAAACTGAAAGTCATAGCATTTAGATGGAGATTAAAATCTGGAAACTGGGGGATTCCCTGGTGGCGCAGTGGTTGAGAGTCTGCCTGCCGACGCAGGGGTCGTGCCCCGGTCCAGGAAGATCCCACATGCCTCGGAGCGGCTGGGCCCATGAGCCATGGCCACTCAGCCTGCACATCCAGAGCCTGTGCTCCGCAACGGGAGAGGCCACAACAGTGAGAGGCCCACGTAACGCAAAAAAAAAAAAAAAAAAAAAAAATCTGGAAACTGAATTGAGTTACCTACAGAGAAAAGACAGAAAAGTAACAAGGAGAGGGATCAAATCCTGAAGCACTCTTAATAAGATCATTTAATCTCCTTTTATGGATCTCTATCTGTTAGAGATAAAAAGAAAACCCAAGTATGGTATCTCAGAAGTGAAGGAAGTACTTAAAGAATGAGGTGGTGGGGAACAATAAAGAAGAATTAGGCAGCAGGACAGATGCTACTCTGAATAGAATAAGGTGAAGATGGGGAACTGACTTCTGGATTTGGCAAAATGGGGGTTGTTGAGAACTTAGACAAGACCGAATTCAACAGACTGGTGGAGAGAAAAGCCTGATAGCTATTGGTTAAAGTGCAAGTGGGAGAAGAGACAGTGGTTATAGACAACACTTTCAAAGATTTTTGCCATATAGAGGAACAGAAATAGGGCAGTTGCAAATTGGGGCCAAGAGATTACTGTTTTCAGGTGGAAGTCACTGCAGCATATTTTTATGTTAATGGGTATAATCCAAATGAGAGGATAAAACTGAACACATAAGACAGATAAATGGTATTTTCAGAATCCAAGCCTTTGTGTTGGCAAGATGGATGGGAACTTTAAGTGGAGTGGTTAATCTTAAATAGAAGCAGGGATGATTCTATTGTGATCTAAGGGAAGGTGCAATATGCGGGCTCATCTGTTTGTAGATTTGGTACTGGGAAAATGAAATAAGAAGCCAGGTCATCAGCTTAGAGAAGATGAGGAATAAAATTGTTGTCAGGAGAATGGGAAAGTTAAAATACTAGGGAAATGTAGTAGGACTGGGCAACAAGAAAGGCCTGCTTGAAATCTGTGATCATAAATTTAATGTGGTACCTGCCTGCACAATCATGTGTTTTTCTCCAGCAACATTCAGCATCTTGGATGGTGGCACAACGCAGTTGGAGAGTTGGGTGTAGCTTTGGGGGTTTTGACAAATAAAACTGGGTAGCAAAGGGCAAAGGAGTTAAAGGTATGATGAGAGTAATAGAGCCTGGAATCTGAGACAGGCAAGGAGGGATGAGAACATATGAAGCGGGAGGTAGGAGTACAGTAAAAAGTGGTAGAGTCAGTGAATTGGAAGTCTTTTAAAAAACCTAGAAGGAGGAGACTGGAACAAGTAAGCTCTAAAATTAGAAGGTGGTAGTTAGCAAATGGGATATTTAAAATCAAGATTTTGAAAGTAATTTGGTTATTGGTGATGACGAAGTTGGTCAGTGTTTTTCACACTTTTTGGACTGGACACAGTAAATAATATGATTTTCAAAACAACTTGGAATGCTCATACGTATATGACATGTAACTGAAAGAAATGTTTATGAAACAATGTTTACCTTACTTAACGTAATAAGCTAATATTTTAAAATCTAATCTATGTTATACTTAAAAGAAGAAAAACTGTTTATAACTCATTAAATCAAATCAAACATTATTTATTTTTATGATTACTAACGGACCAAAACTTGTAGTTTTGTAAACACATTAGAGTCTGCATTAGAGTTTGTACTCTAATGACCCCAGGAATGGGTAGTTAAGGTGGAGCGGGGACAAAGGTTGTTGGAAATGTATGATTCAGACCCCTGAGAGTCCACAGGCAGATGGATTATCTGTCTCAACATGGAAGCCACCAAGGATGACAGGAGTAATGGCACAGTGGAAGACCGTGAAATAGATGCTCTCTTAGTCCATGAATGAGTTCGGTGATAAGGTGATAGGTGCTTGACGATATAAAGTAGGGGAAGTGGTGATACAGTCTGCTGGTGGTTTGTGCTTCTAAGAGGCCATAGGTTTTAAGGAACTGGAAAGGACACACCAGCCCCAAGTCCTATAGTGTGGGGTGGGAAAGAAAAAAAGAGCTCCATTTTGAAAGCCTCAGGGGAAGATGTGGACTTGGAATATAGCCTGGTTTCACTGTGAGCAATAAGGTGAAGAGAAATTTGAGAGAAGGGATAGTGGATATGGGGAATTTTATTGCTGTGGGATGGTTTGGGCCTTCTGTAGGGCCCAGGGGAAGGCTTTGGGAGGTCAGAGATGGGTGGGAGATGGAGTCAAATGAAAATGACTCGGGAGGCTTGGACTGAAATGAACATGGATCTGATTATTCTTGATGATAATGTAGGGAGAGGTGGGAGGTCAGTCTATATGACCTCCCTGACCAGACTCTTACAGCACCTTGCACCTCACCTTTAATCTATTTATCCATGTGTCACAACTGCAGTTTTACACCTATCTGTGGGATTGTTGTATCAAACTTGACTCCTTTACTAGACTAAGCTCCATACAAAAGGGACTATACCTGCTTTTGTTCACCATTGTATCTCAAGCACAGTGTATGGCATATAGTAGGTACTCAGCAATGATAAATTGAATTAATGAAATCAGAGCTAGAAGATGTTGATGACCAAAAAAGGCGGGGGGATAGGAGTGAAGCAGTACAAAAGGAGCTAAAGAGAACCAACAGGAGATACTGTTGAATTTGCAAGGAGGACATCTTGCTGCAATCAGTGAGGCTCCTTTGGAAGATTTACAGCTCAATCCTTATGGACGTAACCTAGCCGATCTTGAAGGGACAATACTGTGAACCTAGTGTCTGAAAGCAGAGAACTACCGAAAGACTATATTAATTACCAATAAAGAAGTTGTTAGATGGAAATTTGGGGGGAAAACAAAAATCTAGAGACAACTTCAAAGATGACTCCTGTAAGAACCTAGTCCTGACTAAGGAAGTAACAACTGTTACAGTTCTGTAGGTGTCTGAGGGGACAGGGTGGACCTAGGAGAGAAGAGGTGCTTTTGGCATGGGGTGGAGTGGGGTGAGAAGAATGAGAGAATAGGATAGAAAGTAGCATTGCAACATTCTGAAGCAGGGAAGCAGGGGGCCATATTTGGAATAGATTCAGGAACTGGGGCACTTTAGGGAGTGTGGCCATGCCAAAGACAGTTATTTGGGAAAGAGAGAGTTGGTCAAAGTTGGAACAAATGATTTAACTACCTGGGATGTGGGGCTCTCTCCTACCTGAGTAGGACTTGGAGTCTAGAGGTTGGAATGCCAAAGGTTTGTGGGAACTGTACTCTTCCCTTATGCTACCAAGTGTCACCCAAGACAAATATCATAAGACAGTAGTACAGAGTTAGCTCATCTTTGACAAAAGTCATAACAAAGTTGAAGAATCACCTCTAGGGAAGATTTCATTCTGTTTCCATTTTAATTTTGTACCAGTCAGGGACAGCGTTACATTCCTTTCACACCCACCCCCTCTGTGCATTCATAGTGCATACTCTTCATTTTTCTTGTTAAGACCTGCGTGTGAGAAGTGATTTTTTTTCCTTACTGGATCATCATTCAATAGCAGAGTAGGACACCTCTGAGCAATCACTGAGTTTCATCTTTCTGTCACAGAGGAATTCAGTGACTCACCTTTTGCAACTGCATTAACTCCTTCAGGCCAAGAGGCCACTGGCCAGCATTTTGGAGAAAGTAATTTACTAAATGGTGCCTTTGTGGCCAGAAAGGCTTAACACACATAAAAGAGAGAAACCACAAATTCCATTTCTTCTTTTCAGAGTGTTGGAAACAATTAGGATTAATTATGTGTTTTTGTGTGGAAGAGATGATATGAATTTCAATGGCATATAGAAAAAAAAAAGATAAACCTATTTTTTAAGGGAAATAATTCCAGTTTAGGTCCATTATAGCTACACAATATCATTATGAGATATGAGAAGGAGATAACTAAATTATTCATATTATAGTTTTATTTGTATTCTATTCCTTATTTTTCCTGTAAAATGTCCCTATTAGTTATTAAAACTAGCATGTTTTGTAAAGAGATTTATGTTAATTACAAAGAACGATTCCTTGCTTAACAGCAAATTCTATAGTGAATTTCAGGGTTTTTTAATGTGTGATTTCTATGGTGTAGAATATTTCTTGCTAATGGTTCGTGCCATCTATATATTTAGTGATCTTTGAACCCCATGTTCATTATTATGGTTATAGCTGTACCGAAATGGCAACATATTATTAAAATATGAAGCACTGATTGGAGAAACTAGATATAATTATGCTTGTAAGGAAAACAAATCTAGGAGATTTTAGAAAACAAAATAATACCTTTAAAATGTTGTACTCAAAGTAAACACATTATGACAGATGACAAATACCAGGTTTTCATAAAAGAAGGAGAGAGACTGAACACAGTATCAAAGGCCATCTCAAGAAATTTGCTCACTTCAAAAAACTGTACTTTTTTAATAGGAGGTTTTCCAGAATTTTCTTTTGATAGATTTGAAATGTTTTATTATACAAATGAGTAAATATAGTCATTGTTATTTCAGCAAAATCTGAAGTCCTACCACTGGGGAGTGTCATTCTTAGCTTTGTGCTATTAACTTTTAGCCCAGTAGGTCTATTTCTGTGTCATGAAGGCTAGGAGCCTGAAAAAATAATGAAAACTCGTTCCTGTCACCAGCTGAATCAGTTCCATTATCATAATAGTGCTAACAGTTCAGGGAGAAAAACAGGTATCAAATACTCTCATATCAGGCTGCAGAAAGATCTTGTCTCGCAAAAGAGACCCAGACATGGAAGGCTGAGCTTAAGCTAAATGTCCCGTAGACTGACCGAGAGTTGATCATTCATCTACTGAATTTCTCTAGAAGGGGATATATTCATTATTGTTTAGGACCAGGTAGACAATTTACATTCACAGTATATTTTTAATGTAATAATGGCTTAATAACACTGCCAGATGTTTGCAAAGTGTGTTTACTTTGGATACAACTAAAAGGAAATATATTTTTAGCACAGTAACCTTTTTGCCTAAGTATATTTTTATTAAAGTAATTATTTATTTATACAAATGTGTTTTGGAATTGCATGAACATTTGAACTTTTAACACTAGTACTCCTTTTTTTTTTTTTTTGGCTGCATTGGGTCTTCGTTGCTACGCGTGGGCTTTCTCTAGTTCTGGGTGCGGGGGCCACTCTTTGTTGTGGTGTGCGAGCTTCTCATTGCGGTGACTTCTCTTGTTGCAGAGCATAGGCTCTAGGCGCGCAGACTCAGTAGTTGTGGCTCGCGGGCTCTACAGCGCAGGCTCAGTAGTTGTGGCGCACGGGCTTAGTTGCTCTGAGGCATGTGGGATCTTCCCGGACCAGGGCTCGAACCCATGTCCCCTGCATTGGCAGGCGGATTCTTAACCACTGCACCACCAGGAAAGCCCTAGTACTCCTTTGAAGGCTTAGTTCTGAAAGCTTTCTGAGAAAGGGAAAAAGTGCTTATATGAGGAAGCACGTAAGCTGGTAATGAATCAAGTAGTAGGGGAAAGAGGTGGCAATTGCTGAGGTCAGAAAAAAAGAGTGAGCAAAGAGAATTGAACAAAATCACAAGAAAGACAACAGTGGTATATGAGATCAGAAATAAAGCAGTGAAAACTATCTCAGAAGAAAAGAAAAAATAAGACCCAGAAAAAAAAAAATGTACGTATCACAAAAAGTTACCACCCTGACAGCATGATTCCCATTAATCTCTACCTAAACACCTTTCTTCGTATCTGTCTGGTCATTTGTAAACAGACAAGGCTGAGCTATCTGCCTTAAGCCCTAAGGTATTACAACATCATCTTTTGTAGCTGGGACTCTGGAAGTAAATCCTGGAAAATTGGGAGGGACTGCGAACATTACGAGTTTATAAGAAAACTTCTGCCACTTACCCTCCATTAAGTCATAAGAATATCTTATCCAAATAAGCAGAAAATATGAAAGAAGAGCCAAAAATTTTAAAATTACAGGATTTATACATAAAAGTAATTTAAGAGTGTGATATTGTGGAGTTTTATCATAACATAAAAATCTGTAGGCTGAACTGTGTTAGAATATTGTGCTTCCCTTGTTATTGTTTACCTAACCAGTGTTCAACATTTTTCCTACTCATTGTTGATTGTCAGGTCATAAGCATGTAGGTTTTTATTTTAAATTACTATCAAATTGTAAAGACAAAAAAGACAAAATGTCAGCGAGGTGATTTTCTGTAATGCTCCTGGTTTCACTTCTTTGAGGAATAAGTTAATTTTCTGCTAATGGTTTTGGAGCCTAGGTAAGCAACTTCCCCTATTGCCTGTAAGTAACTTACATAATGGACATTGTTTCTTTTGGACACATTTGACTTGTGTTGGGAACTTTTAATGAAAACTACTTGAGAATGGGATGAGTTTAATTATTTCTTTTGCCTTCTGAAATCCATTGTAATTGATTAGTCGGGATTATACTGCTACCAAAGAAACAAATAAAAAATACCATGTATCATATAAAACAGAAGTGAAAAACACCCCAACCTTCTAGTGACCAACACTATGGCATGCACAAAGGGCGATGCATTAGGTGGTGGAGGGAGGGACGGAAGTGGATAATTATTTGCAGCAATGCTTTTACTGTTGTTGGAATGAGACAGACTAACAGTGGCAGCAGTCATTTTGCTGAATCAAAGTCCATGTTAGTCGCATTATACACTGCCACAAAAGGTTGTTAAGGCTGGTATTAGCATGTACCACTGAGGACATTGGAAGGACTCGATCTGTCACACTAAATCGCCTTCTTGCCCTCAACCATTGAAGTCTCCAGCTCCTCTGACATGTTCTTTCATTAATGGCCTGGCCTTGACAACTGATCCTAATTGCCTCTGAACCGCACTTCATGTATTATTGGTGTCTGCCTGCCCTGGTTCATGTCAACAAGCCACAGCATGCACAGGGTATGCCCAGTGCCTTTGCTGAAGTCACGCTCACATTGTCTATTCCTCTGAGGGGTCTGGGTCTCACTGGGAGTAAAGTCGAACGCCAAAGATCCTCCTGTCTCTTCTTAGTAGTACTTTCCTGTCATTTTGTGCTATAAGGACCCACTAAAACATTAAACCAATAAGGCAGCATTTTATTAAAGCAGAGATATAAATGCTGACTTAAATTTGCCCTTACTTCAGTAACTAGTAAAATGTGTGTTTATTGTAAAATCCTTTTTCTACCTTAGATAGTACAGTTTACATTCTTTTTTCCTTGATTATGCACAGCAATTTCAATTTGATACATGATAATGGCCAAAAAAGGTCTATAATATTATGTAGTTTCCAGGTGGAATTACAAATGAGACCATAATTCCCCAAAAGTAAATTATTGAAGGTTTGAATAGGATATTTTACTCCTAACACTTATCAACAGATTTGTATTTACTGCATTTTCTAGAAGTAGTTAAAATAATCAATTTTAGTGCATTACATGTATTTAGAAGTCTTTATTTTGTTCTGACATTTTCAGAAGATACTCATAAATGGCAAAACAGCTTAGATGTATTTTAATTTACTATTCTATAAGGTGAGTTATATGCAGTGAAATACTTTAAAGTCTGAAACATAACATTAGAAATGCTCAAGATATTTACCTTTTTTTTTTTTTTTGGCGGGGTGGGGGAAGTGTCTCTGAGATTTAAAATTTACCTCATTCCTGTGACAATTTTTTACAATCACATCTCCAAACAATAATATGAGATTCTTTCAATCTTTTCATCCTTTTTTATTTATTGAAGACAGTTTTCTGGTGAGCCTTTTAAGCATGCAAGTTCTACCCATGATCATAAAAAATAAATCATAGAAGCTCTTCCGTGCTAGGTATCATTTAGCCTAATCTAGACAGTGACATTTGGGCCACTAACAGCATAATCATGGTTATTGCTACAAATTGCTCCATGTTTGAGTTTTAATGTTATAAGTAAATTATGCCACCGGGTAAAATATATGTTTCTTTGGGAATTAAACATGTTTATTTCAGCAATGTGGCCGTAGAATATCACATAGACTTTAGACTTCTTTCATGTAGTAATACTGCCACCTTCTGAAGCACAGAGGGATTGTCCTCAAGGTTAGGTGTCTGACTCTTAAGACTTCTCAGGTGGCCATTTGCAGTGACCCAGCAGCAAGAAAACTTCCAATCAAAAGCATTCCAGTCTAGAAACTGTCTGATTTTTTAAAATGATAAGGTTGATCTTAACTCTTCATTTTAAATAGCTAAAAGTGAATAGAGTATCCAACAGTCAGTAAAAATGTTTTCTCTTTTCATTTTACCACCAAATGCCTTTTATTTTCTGGACTTGAGAACTACTTTGATTGGTGATTATGTATTTTTCCTGTAAGACAGCTCAGTTGATATGAAGTTAATAATTCTCATATGGAAGTTACACAGCAAGAGCAGTTGCCTGGCAGAAGTGAGGCAGTGGTGGCCACAGCTGGGGTTGTGAGAAGGGGGTGGCAAATGTTTTCCTGTCATTCAATCAGACAGCATGCCCTTCAGCAGAACAGCAAGCCCTCCTGATTCTTTAGAATTAGTGAGATTAGCATGAAGCACGTAATGCAGGATGATGGAATTTGTCATAATTTGCATTGTCCTAGAAAAATGCGGGTTGATAGAGCGACACATCTTGGAGCATGTCATGTCCCACGGGCAGGTCACAGAGGAAGCTTGGCAGAAATAATTTTGTGATATGTGCATCAGTTGCAAATGCTTCATAAACGATTTGTCAAAATAAAATAAATAGGAAGAGGTTAGAAAGGTAGAGAAAGTAGGGTCATTGCGGAAGCATCTCAAAGAACTGGATATGCCGTCCTCTGGTATCGGCAGGCATTTTCAGTGAATAAAGGAAAAGACACAGAATGATTGACTTCACTCTATTTTTAGTTTGAAATTTTTAAAGCCTTACTGGTATGTCTTTCCTTTCTCCCTGGTCTAGGAGTCAGATCTTGGAAAATACCTGTGTGTTTCTGCAAAGTTTATTGATGGAAGCCCCTTACAGAAATTATCAAATACAGCCATATTAGGAAAGGTTTTCTGAGAGATTGCTTCTGACCTTGGTAATGTTCCCAAACTGCAGATAGGAAAGGATAATCGGCATGTAGTTGACAAAACGAACATGACAGTGTTACTTATCTGCAGCAGAATTTCTGTAAATGGGCATGTAGAATTCAGGCAAGGAGAGCATGCTTATTTAGCATAGCAGTGCAAGAAGGAAAAGGTCCAAAGTCAGGAATTATCCATGGTTTATTTATGGAGCACCTGACAGTGATGCCACTGTCTTTGATATTTAGGAATTTCTTCTACCCAAGAACATTATAAATAGTGTTTGCAGGTTATATTGTTTATCATTTCAATATCTGCTTCTACTTCACAGAGACATTTTGCAATGTCTCCTTTATTTGTCTTTCTTTGTACATTTCAAACAAAAGATTAATGCTGGCAGTTCAGTAACACTGATCTTTTATGACAGTTGAACATTTGTGGGTTGAGGGTCTAATAAGAAAAAAAAATTTTAAGTAAGGAGTTTAAGGAAAATGAAAAAGAAATCACTTGTGAGGATCAGTCTTATAATAAAAATGTTTCTTCTTACTACAGTGTTAGATAGGAAGAATACTCATTTTCTCAGATGGTTATAATTGTGGAATTAGGTTTTACGAAAACTAAAATTACCTTAGGGCACAGCTCGACATGAATAAATCTTTCAACACCCAGTATCGGGAAACATGATACACATGAAACTAATAATGCCCTACAATTACAAGTAGATCAAGAAGAACTGTGTGAAGTTTTTAAAAAGTATTATTTATTGAGTTCTATAACATGAAAGTGACTGTGAATAATTGTTAGTTCAGACCATTTTAAATCATTTGTTGTTTGCAAAATAATAGCCCTCTATATAACCTTCATATGTTTTAAAGCTTGGCCTCCTGTCTGTATTCTTCAAAACTGATTGCTTTCAAACAAACTGTTTTAATAATCAGAGATAATAACTGCTTTATGGTCCCAACTGTCCAAAGGTAGGGTTTTTTGTGAACATTTGTTTCTCTAATATATCATCTCCTGACTCAAAAAGATTTTTTTAATGAAGCCTGTTTGCTGGGTTGTAACATTTCAGCCCAAATTTCAGCATTGTGCCCATGAGTAGATATCCTGTACAATATTTGGTGCATTTAGAGTTGGGATTGTAGACTCCATCTTTATTGTCTATGCCACATTTTAACTACTTTTTCCATTATCTTCTTTTCGATGGAGACTACTGTGGGAAAAAAAAAAGCACCTGTTGCTTCTGTGAAATTTCTTTCCTTGCAGGAAATGTGCTTGCAGTGCCCAATAGTTTGCCTAGATTAGAACTTCTTCAGCATTTTCCCCTAAATGTCAAAGCCATAGTACTCTTACATAACCTTCAGAGGAGAAACCAACAAACAAAAAAACAAAGAAATTATTAGCTTTCTTTGCAGAATATTATGACAAATGATGAAAAACTTTTTCAAATATGTATTTCACCACCCACCTCCCAAAAATTTTAATAAAATAAGAGTTTTAATTATATTTTTCATATAAAGTTTTCTAAATTGATTAACCAGCGTAATGCAATAGATAGGTCAAATTTGCAGTATTTTTAAGCTTTATTCTGTTGCTCTACCTAGTGACCACTAACCTAGCAGTGCTAGTTTAACTCCGCTATCTTATGAACTGTTTATTCAGTCATTCGTTCACTCAGTCAGCATATTCTCCTATTTATGGTGCCTCCTCTGTGTCCTATGAAGGATACCATACCATGCTAGAGTTTATTTCCCAGAGAGGTAGAGTGAGCAGAGAAGACCCAATCAGTGAATTTAGCCAAGAAGTATTTACTGAGCAAAGCACTGCATCCAGAGTTAATGACGTTGCCACTCTGCGAATGAGCCTCGGAAAATGAAGAGGCAGCTAAAGGAATTAGCTTATTAATGCGCTGTCATTACACCTGGACTCAATCCAGTCCTTGGTGCTTGCCTGGAAAATGCATTGTATTATCAAAGGATATGGTAATCTTCAAGTTAACAAAAGGGTATCTAGTCTATGGTTCTCTGTCCACCTAGTTTGTGATGCAACCCAAATCACTGGTTTGAGAATGAAGTGATATTTTTCCTGGTACAATTGACTTAAGGAAGATAACTACATTCATTTTCCATTCTACTTTCATTGACCTGTCTCCTCTAATACACTTAATGCCTCAGAGATTATTAATGGTGTTTGGATGCTTTTTCCATTTTGCCCTACCTTCAATAGCTGCCCCTGTTAATTCAATCATTTTAGAGTTGTTCTTTAGGATTCTCTATGGTGGGCAAGATGTCTCAAGGAAGAAAATCAAAGATAAAATGATGATTGAGTCAGCCAAGAATGTCATTGAGGCTGTGCCATAGGGAGGTCTATTGTAGATATTTCAAGGTAGATAGGTAACTTCCTTGAATAAATGGGAATGTTAACTAAAGCACTATCCACAGAATTTAAGACTAAGTATTCATTTCTAAAAATAAAGGAAACAGATTAAGTAATTACTTAATATTTATTGGATTTTTATATAAAAGTTATGTTTTAAAGAAAAATATTTGGTTACTATAAATTCTTTAAAAGTTGTTAGTAATGGGAAACAACTAAAAAAAATCAAGGCAAGGAATAAAATATGCTTATTTAAAATAGTTTTCTTTTCACCACCAGGGTAGATATCTCTAATACACTTCAATGTATATAAGTTTTGGAGGCTCACCCAAGAATGTTCCTTTTATATCTGTCATAAGTTTTAATACAAAAGTCATTGTACTTGTTTCTGGCTCAAACTTGCCATGTAAGCTCTGAAGTCCTTTTACTAAGATTGTGGGGAAAAAAAAGTGTCCCTTCCCTTACTTATTCTTACTTTTCCACCTTCACCATCCACCCCACCCAAAAAAAGTAAGGGTCTATTGCCTGTTATAAGATAATTTATATAATGTGTGTATAATTTATATTCTAAAATGTTTCTGAAGTTATAAAATAAAGCAATGTGTTCTCTCATTTTTTTTTTCTTCATTAATTTTTAAACCACCATCTTTATTGCCCAGACAGTTTTTGCAGTCTATTAGTCCATGATGTAGACAGGCTCCTTGGAGCATTTCAGATAAGAATTTAGCAGAATGATAGTCATTTTACCTTAGTAATAAAAAAAAAAACCCATCACTTCATTTCCTTCACACACAGTAACTTTATCCCTCATAGATGATTCAGACGATGTCTTCTTATGTATACTATGTGGGAAATATAGTATTGGTAAATATCTAGTAAGATCACACGGAAAAATTTTCAGGGTGGGATGTCATCAAGCTCTCAAAATGTCTGAAAGTGCATGGCAGTTGATGAGTGACAATAGATGACAAAAGAAAAAAAGCCACTAGTCTTACTGTGAACGGTGATCAGATCACTCTTACAATAGAAGGCTTCCCAGAACTGTGTCCAGAAAAGAAACAGTGTTCTTAGGTCCTGTTAGCCCCTTGGAACTGGATTAAAACTCATGGATTCTAAAATGTATGCTTGATGAAAGACTAAAGCATCTGAAATTACCACAGCACAGATAGAACCTAAAGAATCACTAATGTAACTCTTGGAGAACTAGTTCTCCCCACCATCAATTTATATTGCTATGGCATATATCTTTTTTTTTTTTTTTCCGGTACGCTGGCCTCTCACTGCTGTGGCCTCTCCCGTTGCAGAGCACAGGCTCCAGACGCGCAGGCTCAGTGGCCATGGCTCACGGGCCCAGCCGCTCCGCGACATGTGGGATCTTCCCAGACCGGGGCACGAACCCGTGTCCCCTGCATCGGCAGGCGGACTCTCAACCACTGTGCCACCAGGGAAGCCCTATGGCATATATCTTATATACAGGTGTCAAAACTAGCTTTCCAAGGCATTAGAAGTTGTCTGGACCGTGTGCTCGAGCGCAAGCATGTGCACAATGCTATATGCCCAATGAATATAGGTAGACCTTTCTTGCCAGAAATGGTGGCCACTGGTTTTACTTTAGGTTGAAAGTGTTTTGGTGTTGATAACGGATGGGGTTCTATAGGACCTTACCCTGGAGTTGGAGGGCATGGATGGACCCTAGGAGTCATGAGTTATTTAGGAGCACCAAGAAAAGTGGAGAGAGCTGGACCAGTAAAAGGAAGATACATGAAGCTTGCTTCTGGCCAGGAAAGGGAGTTAATGTGGTAATGTCAAGGCCAGGAAAAAGAGGACATGCCCCTTAAAGGCCATACAGCTACTAGGAGAGAACATCCAGAATATAAATGAGAACAATGAGTGAAGAAGGTTGGCTCCACGGGATAGCTGGACCATTCTTAACTGCAAGGTAGTTCAGACCTAATAAAGAAACTGGTCAGGGGCCAGGGGCAAAGCCATAGAGACTCAGTATATTCTTCATGCTAAGCTAAACATTTGTCATTTAATCCTCACAGCCATTCTTTCAGATGAATGTTATTGTTCCCATTTTCAGGTATGGAAACTGAGTTTCAGAGAGGTTGTGTATTTTGTCCAGAAGCACATAGCTAGTAACTGGTGGAATAAGGATGTGAAGCTCAATTTTAGCTGACTTCAAATCTATGTTATTATCATACATTATTCTTCAAGTTTGGGAAAGAAGGAAACCAATAAAAAAGTAAAGACTAAGCCCCTTTAAAATCTATGTGCAGAAACTGCATCATGCCTTAGGAATAACAAAAGCAAGTAAAGATCTGGAATATTAGTTTTTTATGAAGAGAGAACAGAAGATTTGGGGATTGTCTTGGAGAAGCAAGGACTAGTAAGATGAATTGAATAATATTATACTCTTGAATATTCTCTAAATCCTGAAGCATTTTCAAGAAAATAATACCAAAGTTGTTCTTTTATTAATTGAAGACAATATACAAGGAAATGAATTTAAGTGAAAACAAACAATAAAAAACCAGTTTGTGGCATGTGACAATATCTTAACCAAAGGGTATTGAAAGGCTGACATAGGCTACCCGGAATATCTACAGTATATGTCTCTACTGTGCGTTCCTCCTTAAACTGTATCGCTCTTTGAGATTCTTTGCTTAGAATCTTTGCCTGACACATACAGGCAAATAAGTGTTTTAGGAACGAACAGATAACTGAATGAACGAGAACTTTTCCTACCCAGACTGGGAATTCATGAATGCCTTCCTAAAAGGGATGCTACCTGAACAGTAGGCCAATTTTTTGGAAAGAAGAATGAAAATTGAGAGGTCATGACTTTGCTAAAAGCCGTAGAAAAGAAAATGACTTCCCTGCCTGCCAGCCGCCTGCTCAGGTCAAAAGGCATGTCTCCTCTAGGACATTTTAAATGACACTAACAAATGTATTATTAGCACATGTTTTCTGAATTTAAAAAAATTATTTGGGGTCAAAGTATGTTAATGCATATTTAAATGACACTATTTAAATAACAGTTTTCAGGCAGTGTCTTTCTTGGGTCTTATGAGCTATTTGGGGGAATATACCTGATAAGTTTGTTTTAGAATGGGTTGATTATCTTTAAAGTTTTAAAAGAAAGTAGTGATGAAATTCACCCTTGAGATCTGTAAATAAGAGTTTGCTTAAGGGAACAAGACTTAGGATACCCTTTTGATATTTACAAGATAGCTCACTCAGAATTGTAAATGAAGTGGTACAGATAGGCAATTGTTTGTCTATTTTAATATTACATTTGAAGAAGCATTCATCAGTAGAAGGCATAGAATTATCTGTCCAACAAAGATTTAGAAGAGCTAACAAATTTTCTGTGGTATCTGAGAGAACTTGAACTTTTTAAAAAACTGATGCTTTGCAATGAGAATTATGAATAAAATTGAGAGAACTCATGGGATTTGCATCCTCACTGAACATAACACAAAAGAGAAAAATAATTTTTACCTTACCTATTTAACAGTGCCTTAGGTTTTATTACAGCATCTAGATATTTAAATTTGAGACGTGTGCCTTTATTTAATATGTTTAAGATACATTGGAAAATAGTTCGCTATGAAAAATATAGAACAATCCAAATTTCATATTTGGATTATTACCAATGAGCCTGATGTGTACCTGCTGTGGTGTGCACAGCGCACACAACTCTGTGCTCTGGTCTCTGTTATCAGTGCATTTTCACTCTCTCTACCTTTTAAAAGTTTAGTCATTTTTAAGTTCCAGCTTAAATTCCATCTCTTCCATGATACTTTCATCCCAGCCATGAACTACAAGTGACTTTTGTCTACCCTAACCTACAGTGTCATTTATTAGCAAGACTCTTTGGTTATCAATTACAGAAGCTTACTTAGACTATTTAAGCAAACAGTAGGAAATATACTATGATGATGCTGTACTATCTCCTAGGACCTCAAGGTAGGAATTGGCTAGCCCTCTGAAAATCACTAGGAAATAGAACTAGAACCAGGAACTGAAACCAGAAAAATAATGATAGCAAAGGTTTATGTCTTGTGTATTGGTCTGCTTAGGCTGCTAGAGTAAAATACCATAGACAGGGCAGCTTAAACAACAGAAACTTCTCACAGTTATGGAGGCTGGGAAGTCCAAGATCTTAATACCAGCCAATTTGGTTTCTGGTGAAGTCTCTCTTCCTGACCAGAAGCAGCTTGCAAATAGCTGCTTTCTCTCTATGTCCTCACATGCCTTTCCACAGTGTATATACATAAAGGGAGAGAGAGAGAGAGAGAGAGAGAGAGAGAGAGAGAGGGAGAGAGAGAGATCTCCTTGTAAGGCCACCAGTCCTATCAGTCAAGGACTCCATCTTTATGGCCTCGTTTAACCTTAATTACCTGTTAAAAGCTTTAACTCTTAGATATAGTCACATTGGGGATTAAGACTGCAACTCATGAATTTTGGGAGAACACAAGTCAGTCCATAGCATCTTACTCCCTAGGTACCAGGCCTTATTATAAGCACTTTACATATATTAGGTTATTTAATGCTCACAAAGATTCTATGAAGTAGGTACTATTATAAATAGATAAGCAGAAAAAGGTTAAGTAACTTGCCCAAGGTCACATAGTTTATAAATGATGAAGCCACATTTAAACATAGCTGTCTGGCTGTAGAGTCCATGCCCTTGAACACTGAGCTAAACTTCCCCTCTGGAAGCCAACAGGACTCCCTCTGTCATCTGTCCTTCTATCTCAGTATTTGTTCATCTTGCAACATAGCTTCCTCTGCTTCTTCAGTCCACAGAGAGGAATATAGGCAGCCCTCAGCCCCAGAGTTTCCATTATACAGTTCTTTCAGGCCCCATCCCATATGTCTGAGCAAGAGAATTCTACTACCAGTGTAGATCAGCTTTGCCCTGCATAGTACCTAACAGTATTGATTAAAGAAGTAGAAAAACAGTCACTATGTGTTGCTGTTATACTCAATATGTGTTGCACTAGTGGTCAAGATGGGTGAGTCATGCTCTGCCTGGGTTTACTCATCTTCTTTTACTGTTGTTCCCCCATGAAATGGCACCTTGATTCAGATGCTTTCCTTTGAAGTGAGTTTAATTGTTGAGGGTGTTTTTATCGGATGCTCATTTTATCTTCTTGCCTAAGGAGATATTTGCAAAAGATATGTTTTCTTTCTGCTTGTCTTCAAATTGTGGAAAGCAAGGGAGCCAACTGGAAGAAGAAAAAACAGGAAGGACGGGTAATGCTTAGTTGTTTGTTTGGCTCAATTTACCTCTATTTGAATCCCTCTGCTCCTAAGGGAACTGTCTGTGGTTTGGGCAGCTTTGTGGGGATAAGGGTTAGCTCCACGATGTGAGCAAAGTTTGTCTGAACTAACCCTTTTCAGGAAGGCCTTACTTTTGGCTGATAGTGGTTGCATAGGCATGTTCATACCCTACCTCAACTTTCACTCCTTCTCTTTATCTGATCAGATAAAAACTAAAGAACAGGGATTTGTAGGTAGACAGTCTTGGCTTCAACCCCCACTTCTGCCATTTTACAGGCGACGTGATCTTTGACAAGTTACTGAACTTCTCCGAGTCTGTTTACTGAGCTGTAACATGGAAATGATGCTTATATCATAAAACTGCTATGGGAATTAAATGAAAATATATCTAAGTATTTTGTCTGTGTTAGAAGCCCAACAGTAGTGGCTTTGTTTCCCAGTTTCTTTATTAAGAAAATATGACCATAATAAAAATATGTGGTGAACTGGATCCTTCTAGCAGTTGCTGTTCCCTACATATGCAAGAGCATTTTGAAGGAATAGTTAGTACCTCAGGATATCAAAGGGTATTTGAGAAATAATTGAAACTTTTCCTCGATGGCCTTACAGAAATAAAATAGACAAAGTTTCCACTATTGTGGACCAAATGCATTGTCTAAAAACTGTATAAAAATAACTCCTGAAAAATAGGCATAACTGTACTATCAGCAAACTACTACTTGAAGTACAGTTTTTGAAGGCTGGAAAGAATTTGTAACATTCAACCTCACCTACTTCCTTTCAGGACTTGGAAACCAAAGCCCAGATGTTTCTGTTCGCCTTTGAAATTATCTTGCCTTTACCTTACTATACAAATAACAAAATAGCTAACAAGACTAGCAGGACTGGGTGCACTCTGTCCTCAATATTGTTTCTCTGAAAATGACTTTCCACTTCAACATAGCACAGACTGAAGATTATAGTGAGATTATAACAAGCTTTTATTTCCATTGTTTCTTTTTATTGCATATTTATTATTTTTCTAGTTGGTGCCAGTGAGTAGAATTCTTTTGATTGCTAACAGCTCTATGGATTATTACATCTTGTATCCCAGTTAACATTTTTAAGAATTTAACAACATACCCTTGATAATGTTAAAAAAAATACAGAAAATGAGGTTCTGAAACTCAATGACATAAGTTTATTCTTACTGACTAATAAGTCTAAAACAGCTCACTGTGTTGGAAGATTTCAGGGACTGCGTAGGTTCTCCCTACTCCTATAGATTTAGGCAGACCCTATAATCAGAACAATCAATAGCTAATAAATTTGGGAGAGTTCATAGGACAGCAGTGAAGAAGAAAGGAGTATAGGTCTTAAGGAATAGAAATCGTTTAACTTAGGAATGACTTCAAGAATAATTAATAGTCTTCAAACATATGAAGGAGTTTCATTCAGGTGATCCTTACAATGTGCTCTCTACTTTCATAGGCTACAGGGAATGAGTCTGAATAGCAGCAAAGGACTTTGGGATTGATATGAGGGAGTTATTTTAAATGATACATCAATATAATCATTTGCTAAGTGATTTATATAATCAAAAAGTGGTTTTCATGTTGATAACATCCATCTTGGCATTGTTTCACATGTAACCTACTTAATATTCCTTATTTTAATTGTATATCATTCTCCTTTACCTAACTAATGGCCTTTCCTTGGGCTCCTCCTACCTTACCAGCCTGGCTTTTTCTATCTTCTCCTACTTATGTACCCGACCTGTGGTTACTCCCACAAAGTCCAGATACTGGCCCTTTGTTCCTTTTTAGACCGTCTATTTATTTTTTTATACCCTCTATTAATTAGCCTATCTGTCCTTATGGTTCTGTAGCATGACTTCATGTATAACTTTGTGATTTCTAATCTTGTGTTTCAGAAAAATACGGTATTAGAAGATATCCTGTAGTCACCTCACTTTCACTAAGTTTTTTCTACATCTCCCTTTAAAAAAAAAGAAAGAGAAAAAACTCTCCTTTTTTTTTTTTTTTGCTGTACGCGGGCGTCTCACTGCTGTGGCCTCTCCCGTTGCGGAGCACAGGCTCCGGCCGCGCAGGCTCAGCGGCCATGGCTCACGGGCCCAGCCGCTCCGCGGCACGTGGGATCCTCCCAGACCGGGGCACAAACCCGCGTCCCCTGCATCGGCAGGCGGACTCTCAACCACTGCGCCACCAGGGAAGCCCAGACTCTCCTCTTTATTGTGTTCTCTTTATTTTTTTAAATCATTGTTTTATTTTATTTTTTTTAATATTTTTTATTTTTATTTATTTATTTATTTTGGCTGCACCGGGTCTTCGTTGCGGCATGTGGGCTCAGTTGTGGCATGCATGTGGGATCTAGTTCTCCAACCAGAGATTGAACGTGGGCCCCCTGCGTTGGGAGCACGGAGTCCTATCCACTATACCCCCAGGGAAGTCCCCCCAGTGTTCTCTTTAATGCTATAAAATCACCAGTCTGGGCTTCCCTGGTGGCGCAGTGGTTGAGAGTCCGCCTGCTGATGCAGGGGACACGGGTTCGTGCCCCAGTCCAGGAGGATCCCACATGCCATTGAGCGGCTGGGCCCGTGAGCCATGGCCGCCGAGCCTGCGCGGCCGGAGCCTGTGCTCCACAGCGGCAGAAGCCACAGCGGTGAGTGGCCCACGTACTGCAAAAAAAAAAAAAAAATCACCGGTCTTCCAGGTTTCCAAAATAGGAGGCTTCAAGTCATCTCTGCATATTTCATCATCACATCTGTATCATATTTGTCACCACGTTCTGCCATTTTTTCCTTAATCATGCCTCTCAGATCTGCATTTCATCATCCTTCCTTCCATTGCCATCCTTATTACCTTAGATCTATACTACTGCAATTGTGTTCCATCTGGTCCACCTGTCTCCATCTCCCTTCTTCCTAATTCTTCCTGAAAATATGACTACAAAACTATTATATTATTGATACTCTACTGTTCAAAATGTCTTCAGTTTCCTTTAACATACTACATCAAGTTCAAATTATTTTGCCTAGCTTCTGTTAGATTGAATTGGTAGCATTAAGATCCTGTTAGAGCACTGCCCTAAGAGACCCAGGAGTTCCCATATCCTGTCCTTCCATTCACACCTTGCCCTCGTGAGGTTCTCAAGGGAAATAAATATACAAAGAGCAATGGCAAATGAGAACATGAGTTATATGTAATACTAGCAAGGTATGCAGAACCTCTAGATTATTCTAGAAAACTGATGAGCAATTGGAGGTTTAGGCCTAAACCCAGCTTCTCCACACTGCAAAGGCCAGATATCGCCATAAACAAATCCCAGAATAAAGCCTGAGGTAATAAGAACTCCTGGGAAGCTAAGTGCTGGTAGGATTGGGGAAGACAGATAGAGACAGACAGACTGAGAGGCAGGAATAAGTACCTTTCTTGAGAAGGGCTTATCCTTCAGCTTGATGGGTGAGAAAATTAGCAGAGTGACAGAGAGAGAGTGCTAGTTGACCGAAGAGGAAGGCCTTAATTCTTTTACAGATGTAGTTTCAAGGGTAGAAGAAAAGCAGCAAAGAGCATCTGTGCCCTTGTGTGTGACTTTTGGCACACATAAGTAAAAGTGGCCCAGTCCAGGTCAGGGCATCTGACCCAATCCGATCAGCATCTCCTCCCTGCTCATTCACCACGGTTTACAAAGCTTTTTGAATCAAGCCCCTGGCAGCCTTATTTTTCATTGCTCTCTGTTTTGTTTTGTTTTCACTGCACTTTATACCATCCATGAACATTTCCACTTCCTGGATTGTTAACTTTTCATCTTTTCTTTATCCAGATCCTTACATTCTTTCAAGACCAGTTTGCGACTGGCCTCTTCATTCAAATATTCTGCTACCTCTCCCCACAGTGATTATAAATTCCTCTGAATATCTATGATTTTCATAATTATTTCTACCCAATTTAGCACTTAACTGTCCTCTAACCATTTTATATATCTTAGTAAACCCCTTGAGTGCATGAACCTGCCAGGGAGGGGGAAATTCCCCCCCTGCCTTTCTTGAGTTTTCTTGGTTGGTCAAATAAGAAATAGACACAGACAGATTCGTGGGAGAAAAAAAACAAAATTTAATTCATATGTACAGAGGTCTCATAGAAATAAGGCCTAAAGAAATGAACAAAGCAGGCAGATTTTAGACAAAGAAACAATAAATTTGTCAAGAACTTTGTGAGACAAAGAAGTTTGGGTTTGGGGTAAATTAGTAAAGTAACAAGGTTTTTCTTATACAGCCTTCTCTATATAAGCAAATTATTAAGGTATATTTATATGATACTGTTAAATAAAATCATAATGAAAGTATGTAGTCCAGTCTACTTCTTTTAGGTATTTAACACCAACAGGGAATAATATTCAAAATATAGCAATCATTATTGAACAGGAACTGACTGATCAGAATGGATTTTTGACTGGTACAGTATCAAATTTATATTAATAGATTGAAAGTACAAAATCCAGATAGTTCAGAACTAAAATAAAGTTTAATTCCTGCTTTGTCACAGATTAACAATGGGTCTGTAGCCATACCTTATATATCTTAACTGATTTTTTCATTATATCTACCTGTAAACCAATGAAAACCAATCAAGCTAATTTAACACTCAATCTGACCATGCTTTCTTTTCTCCCTCCTGCAACCATAGCTCTCCTGTGTATGTATACTATAGTATGATTGCCTGTTCCATACACTGTCTATTTCAAACTTTTGTAGACCCATAAGCATCATATCTGGGGTGTCGTGGTCCACAGTATATAATAAGCATCTCCATTGGCTACTCATAATTATGCATTTGGTACAATAGCAAACACCACTGAACAGCAGTCCATGCCTTTCATGATATAATGAAATGCTTTTGCATTACTTTTTATGTAGAAATTACTTTGGGCCTAGATGTTTTTATATTACACATACTTTTACAAAAATATATTCCTTACATGTGTCCTGAAGTACTTGTATTCAGAGTCAACCAGTTGAAACTATAAGCATGGACTATTGAGGTAGCCATCTACACTCTTCAACATTAACAAAGCAATTTAGGTGTTCTGTTACATTATTTCAAAATACTGATAATGCCACAACTGTCATATGACAGCAACATAAAAGAAAGACTGTGTTGGGTTTTTTTAACCTGTCAAGTGGTGAAAGTTAGTATTTGTAAACTGAACTCTAACATAGTAGTATGGGGATAAGTGTGTATGTTTTTAAAGACAACAGATTAGTCTCAATCCAAAAGTGAAAGCTATGTAATTTTTTTAAAGACAGAGAGATGTCTTTCTGGGTGCTAACACCTTCAGAAGCTATTATCACAGTGTAGCAGAGAAGGACTATCTTGCAGATGGAGAGAGTAATGTTAAGATTCCCACCAGACCTTGTCCTTCTATGCCTTTTCCCCTGTGCAAAGGAATCTGTCAGCTCTTATTCCTTTCTTTGAAGAAATGCCTAAAGAATGTCACTTCAGTCTGGCTACACTTAGGCATCATGTGGAAGATTGTGGATGCCTTCAAGAAAGAGACACATTCTGAAAAATGTAATTTAATTTAAGGATTACCAAAAGGAAGTTTTTTGGCTTTTTATGACTGGCTTGAAAGTTTACTGCTTTTCCATAATAATGGCCTCTCACATTTGTATTGTGCTTTTTCCTTTTTTAAAACACTTTAGAATTAAGTATCTTATTTGATTCTCATTATATTCTACATTTAATTTAAAGTTATCATGTTTATCGTCAAAAACAGTACTGTTTTTGTATTTTCTGACCACTAGAGCCTGTAGCATAAGTTTGGTCATTTTTCTAGTAACCATGATGGATTATTTTTCACTGTGTGTACTACAGACAACATGACCCAGTCTAGAAGGGCATAATTGTTTCTCTCAATAATAATTATAAACATTGACATATACTTTCAATCATTTCTGAATGTTCAGGAGGATTCTCCAAACCCTTCTTTTCATGTTATGCTCATAATCAGATGATAGAGGCCAAATATCTCATCAAGGAAGTCTTCCCTGACCCCCAACAGAGCTAGATACTCTGCCTTTCTGCTCTCAGAACCCTTTGCACACAGTATTGGCATTATATTGGGGTCCCATTACGGTCCTGACTATGTTGTATTTATCTCTGTGTTCTCAGTACCTAGCTCAGTAAATGTTCATTGAATGAATACATGCACAAATGAATATGTGTGTTGTGCTTTGTTTTGTTAAACTGATACCTTGTGTAAAGGCCACTCCACATGACTATTGCTCTGTTCCCACCCACTGAGTCTGAGGGTAAGTTCAGCAACACGACTGGGAAATGCAGGAGCTACTTAAGCTACTTAATTTCTTTGTTATCTACAATTAAAGTTAAAAATAGCAAACCTTTTTATTTTTCAAACAGCACTTGTATACCTGTATTTCCTGAGAGTAAAAGAGAGTCCATTACGGTTTATGCATGGCCACAGGGTAATATAAAAAAGATATTAAAGTATTGGGTTAGGTCAGAGTGGAAACTTTAAATGCTATTTTGAGCAAAGCTTTGAAAATATTGAAAGGGAAGAGTGGCATTGCCTGTAGTAGAAAAAAGAAAAATTTAGGTGAAATAAATGTCAAATGAAATTGAATTTCTAATGAGCAGATAGTACTGAAGAAAACAAAGCTTTATTCTTTATTTTTATAAAGCATTGGAGAAACACACTGCATAAGTTCTTGAAGTAGATTTTTTCTCCTTGCTCTAGAGGAAAAAAGAAAACTGTAAGAAATACTTACTTTAATACTTGTATCCTTCCTTTAATCCTGAATTGTAAAATGAGACTTGATCCATATGAGTGAAAAGTCAGACTGGACTAGAAAAAAGGTCATTAAAAAATTATGAACTGTTATGTTCCATTTAAAATATTTTCTTGGTATTATCCTCTTATGAATTTAGAGAAAGTATGAAACAATCTTTCTAGAGTCAATTTATACCTTTAATAGCCCCAGGTACCGTAGTCTCAGTGGGGGTTTGTGAAGAGTAATGAAATGTTTATAAGAAGTCTGAGATCGCTGGATGAAGTGTGATATATAGATTATTATTAGTAGTTGGTATGATAAACTAGTGAATAAAATATTTTCCTTAGTTACAAAAGTAATGAGTTCAAATCCATTGAGCTGTCTCTCTTCATTAGAAAGTTTTCATGTCTTTTTTCCTTATCATGTCAAATAGAGATCTTACTTTTGGCACTTAATTATCCACCCTGAGCTGAAATTCCCCAAGACTCAGATATTTTAAAGGGGTATTCCTTATTCGAGGGTAAAATTTTAATTTTCTAATTATTTGTAAGGGCAAAATTTTGCATGGTTTTCCCATTTTAGTTTTCTTCTTTAAGACATGTAGGCATGAGAATAATCTAGTGGCAGACTCCTGGAAAGTATCTTGGTAAGGATCTCTCTAGAGGTTGGCAAGAAAACAAAGAGATATTTGTACAATTAGGAAGTAAAGAAAATTTTGCATAAATGGCTATTCATCAAGATTTCTAAAAAATCACTTAGAAAAATTTTTAAAGAATTAGGAGGGCTTCCCTGGTGGCGCAGTGGTTGAGAGTCCGCCTGCCGATGCAGGGGACACGGGTTCGTGCCCCGATCCGGGAGGATCCCACATGCTGCGGAGTGGCTGGGCCCATGAGCCATGGCTGCTGAGCCTGCGCGTCCAGAGCCTGTGCTCCACAACGGGAGGGGCCACAACAGTGAGAGGCCCATGTACCACAAAAAAAAAAAAAAAAAAAAAAAAAGAATTAGGAAAAATTATGGGAATATTTTTTCTATTTTTCCAATTTTTCCAAAATTACTAGGAAAAGTTAATGTTGATTAAATGTATTCTGAGTCACTATTAGAATTAGAAATTTTTATGAAATGTGTTCATCTTATTTTTGAAGCACTTTGGAGATTACATGAAAAAATTTGGTATGACTTTTCAAATAGGAAATTTTAAGGGTGTTGACTAAAAAAAAATGCACAACCTGAGAACTGTGAGTTCAGTTTTATTTGGGGACTTATTGAGGACTGTAGCCTGGGAGACAGCCTCTCAAATAATCCCGAGGAACTGGTCCAGGGAGGTAGGGGGGAGGTCAGTGTATATATATGATTTGGCAAAGGGGGTGTGTGCAATCAAGCACACATCTCAGTAGAAAGTTGGTACTACTCACAAGGAGCAGATGTCTTCATTAATGATTTTAGTGCTTTTCTAGGTATGAGAAGATGCAAGAAGCAGGGTTCATAAAATTCCCTCCTGAAATTATCTAACTATCTGCAGGCCTGTTCTGCCAGTTTTACCCAGAGCACAGAGTGCCTCATTCCTGATCTGCATCCTGAATTCCTTTCAGGATGTGTTGGAGTCAACATCTGCAGTGGCTAGTGACCTAATTCTTGTAGAGCCAGATGGCAAGTGAGTGACATTCTTTAGTTGGCAAGGGGCTCTAGTGATAAATCTAATTTAAGTATCTAATGAAATGAAAAACTAGTACAAATGTATATAAACTTATTGACTGTTGTAGAATCTTGAGTTATAAGCAGTCTTTCTAACATATTTATAAGTCGTTTTACATAAAAGTCCCAGGATAGTGAACACAGATAAGTGCAAGGGCCATACACAGTAGTTCTCAAGAGGACCCTTTATTATATGACTCCACCCTATATCACCTTTTATATATACATGGTATTCACTTCTCTTTCACTACAGTAAGTTCAATGAACTTTTTTAATCCATGTTTTCGGTCACTCTAACTTAAAATTTTCATTCTTTTCTGTAATGCAAAGGAGTTTTCTTTTTCCCTAACTTTCTAGATTTACTTTTCTACTTCATCCTGAGATATCGGTTTACTTAAGCCTTTCCATTATATATGTAAAGTTTATGCCTAATAATTTGGAGTAATTAAATCTATATCTGTGACTATCAAGGTGGAACTACAGAATACTGAGAAATTATGGAGCAGCCTCTGCGAAAGGTAGTCAACATGAAAAAAACAGTCATCATGAATACAGGGCAAAACAAGATTTGAGAGGAGGGAAAAAATGCTTAAAGCCAACAAAGACTTCGTGGTAATACCAGATTTCAGATTAGCTGAATGTTTCTAGTTCTGCATGACAGCAAAGACAGGGTTGTGGTTATGGGCACCATGCTTGGAGGCACGCTTTATCGCTGAGCTGCATCAGGAAGAATAAAATTTCTCTATAAAAGCCTAGTTAAACTGCATAAGGAATGTATTTTGGGCATCCCATTCTAGAAAAAAAATAAGTCATCTGGGTAGGAGATGGAGCAAGAAGGTATGCAGAAGTGACTTCCAAGAGGAAATGATTTAATAGAATGTGGGCTTTGGTTTCTGGATTTCTTTTCATAAATCAGTAGTTAACCTGTGAATAGCTATAAGGGTGGGTAGGTGTTAAAATATTATATAGAGAGAAAATATATAAAGTGAAAAGAATGACTTAGAGTTCTTCCAGAAAAAATATGAATATCGCTAAGTAACAGTTTTGCTGGAGTCGTCTACACATCATAGTGATGTCCTTAGGCCCAGTGCATCCAGAAACAAAAACAAACAAACAAAAAAGCCTACTCTGAAGGAATTGAGAGCTTTCTCAAATGAGTTGCCTAAGTCAGAGGCCAAACAATAAGACCTAGAAGATAATACAGTTGTTGTAAGGAAGTCTCCTCTTGAGATAGGGAAGGAAAAAAAAAGGAACTAGGTAAAATAAATGAAAATTTGTATCATCAAAGCAAAAGTGAGTTGAGGAACCACTGTACAAAGCTATTTCATTTATCCTAAATTCAGAGGAAAAAATATTCCATGTAGGGCTTCCCTGGTGGCACAGTGGTTGAGGGTCCGCCTGCCGATGCAGGGGACACGGGTTCGTGCCCCGGTCCGGGAAGATCCCACATGCCGCGGAGTGGCTGGGCCCATGAGCCATGGCTGCTGAGCCTGCGCGTCCGGAGCCTGTGCTCCTCAACGAGAGAGGCCACAACAGTGAGAGGCCCGCATACCGCCAAAAAAAAAAAAATTCCATGTAAGTGAAGTATTTTGATTACTTATGTTATTTAAATATTTTAAATAAAAAATCTTACAAAAATACATTTCACTTTACCCTGCATGATAAAAAGAATGTCCTGAAGATTTTATTTGTTCTTAAAGATTTGTGGTCACATGAAGAATATTAACTATTTTATTCTAAAGCAGTTCTTCCAAAAGCGGTTGAGGTTAATAGGACTATTTATCCCTGCTTGGATTTCTGAGTATTTGTACTTGCTTTATGTAGCCCTTATATCCCCTCCCTGGCTACTAGTTTACCTGTTGTCGTTTCTTGTTATCATCCATGGGCCTGAGTCTAGTGACTTCCTCCCTGCTTCTTTCCAATTTGTTGCATCTAACTTGTTGTGGGCAGAAAAAACAGACAAGAAGCTTGGTGTAACCATAACTAAAGTAGGGTGAGTTTTGAGGAAACATCTGAGAAACTATACTAAGATTGTGTAAACTTCAGTATGTGGCTCTTTTAGGACTGAGATTGGCTGCTTATTGCCTTTTTTTTTGCAGGGGGTGGGGGAGGAAGGAGGGAAGGACCTTGCTTCAAGGCTCTTGGCTGCATTCTGCATAATAAACATCGTGGCATTACTTATTTCTGTATATCAGCTAACTTGTTCGAAATTGTCAGTGTATTCACTATTGCAAATATAAAAGGGAGCTGTGGAGCATATTCTAGAAGAGATCCTGTGAAGCAGTGCTTCGTAACTGAAATCTTATTATCTATGTTATATTACTTGTGAATAAATACTATCATTAATTACAGGAACTTATCCTTTCTTTATAATGATAGGTTATGTGTCAAAGACAGCACCTCCTCATGGGAAGTGCAGTATACATGCATAGTCATAGTTATATTTGTAGCAAAATCTCCACTTTGAGTAATTCACACTTAAGCCAATAATTCTCTTCTGTCAGTTGCCCCATAGATTTTGAGAGAAGTGGGACAAAAAGTACTGGCTTAAGCTTGCCTCTACAAAAATATGATAGAAATTAGAACACAGCCTAATAGATTTCAAGCAGGGAAAGGGGCAGAAGGACAACCACATAGGAGGAATCTTAAGGAAAAGAAGACTATGGAGTACTAGGGGCAGTAAATATATAAGGGAAGGTGAAAGGATTTGGGAGGTAAATAAAGGGTAGGTATGTATATCATCAACTAGTGAAAACAAGGTCTTTATGAAACCCTGAGAAAGATAAATGTCCAAGTATCAGAGCAAGAAAAGAGTGAGAATGGTTCATAGAAAACTGAATTTCTATCTTGATAAGGGTTTATTGCTACATTAGCATATCTCTAAGCTTCCTGAGACAGCTTGGGATAGAAGAGGGACATTAAGCTCTAAGCCTAGCTCTGTTCTAAAGAACCTTCTGGCCTTTAACAGGCACTTAGCAGACAGTTAACCCAGACTTCTGTTTTCTCACTAAAAAATGAAATGAAAAGTTTATATAGTGAAAATTTACATATTATATAACTAAATATTTCATTATACATTTACATAATGAAAAATTATGAAATGAAAAGTTTAGACCAGATGATTTCTAATATCCTTTCCAACTCTAAAATTCTGTGATTTTCTGAGGAGCAGATTTTAGAGTATTGGCTTAGAATTTGTATAGCCAACTGATACCACTATCACAGTGTCTTTTTTCATGTCTTACACTAGTCTTTTACTCTTCTGGAAGCTGCCTTGTCCATGGTTCCCTTCGAAGAGACACTGTCCTGTCCATCTCTTTTATAGAGAAAGTTCTGACCTGCTCTTTGTGCAGAGTATGAGCCCCACCCCTATCTCTCACACTATCAGTGACTTTTTGTCCAAGGCTCAAGGTCAGTTATTCCATCCGTCATCCAGTGACCTTATCAAATGGTTTGGCACAAACTAAAAGGCGACAAGAATGATCTCCTGCCCCAAAAGATATGGGTTGGGCTAGTATCAGACTGCTAAGGTAGAATGCATAAAAAGATGTCATAAAATAGGGGGAAGCGTAATGTTGCATAGGAGAGCTAAAGTTGTAGTCCATGAGAAACCAGAACCTAACAGGAAGAGAAGCTCTATGGAATGGTGAGTTACATGGCTGTTTGGAGAAGTTCCCTTTATTGCTTGCATTTATGTTCTAAGGATAACACATTTAAATTGTTTAGGAGTACCACCAGTCAATCCATAGAAGTATTGTAATTATAGAAGAAGTGAGAAAATACACACTCAAAAAAACTGAGACCAAGAAAATAACTGTATATTTGTTCGAATGAATAGAAAATTCCTGAACAGCTGCTATAGAGGTTCTTAAAACCGCCTTTAATCCAAAACAAGACTTTAGTTCCTGTACTCATGAGGCATTTTTCTGTAGTTCTTTTCCTGTAATGCCCCTTGTATCCCTATATAAATCCCTATTTCTTAAACCTGAGTTGAATATAACCCAAAGAACCTACTTAAGAAGTCGTTATACTTTCCAAATCATTCCCACATCTACATAGTCTCACAACAACCTCTTGAGGTATGTTGGATCCTACTTCATGGTTATGGAAACTCAGAGAATGTAAATGATCTTTCAGGGCCTTTTGGCTCTAGCCTATATTTTTCAGGCCTAAAGATAAGCAGTTGTCTAATCTGGTATATCTCTGACTAGATCCTTGACCCTCTCTGAGACAAATCCCACCCTATAATTTTTTTCCCAAAGATGTTACATGTTCCTAAGAAATAGCTTAACATAAACATGAAAAACTAATACCCTTGGCTATCGATGGAGCTTCTACCATTTTTTCTCCTCCTTTCCTGGTTTGCAATACAGATGTTGTCTCTAGGGGGTGATACCTGCTCGTGTCATTACTGACACTAAATGAGGGCACAGGATTTTATGCTAATGGTACCCATTCTTTTCCCAAGTCACCAACACTCTCCCGAATCACTACCAGACTACTAGCATTCTATCAGTGGTGAAGTAGCAGGCCCACTGCCTCTAATGTCTATCAACAGACTCTTTTAAAATTTTCTTTATGTTCTTTTTGCATATTTCTTGCCATAAAATTTAGAAATGATATGGTTGAAATCACCACTACCCCTATTCTCCCCCTACCACACAAACACGTGCATGCACGCACGCACACGCACACACACACACACATATACCCATACACACAAGCTTGCCAAGGGTCAGTGGGCAAGCTTGTCTCTGTGTGTGTGTGCGCGCGTGCACGCACGCATGCACGCATGTTTGTAAACTTCTCTGTTTTCCCTTAGGTCAGATGTATGTTCTTCCACTCCCATTTGTAGCCTCCTGACTCCCACTTTTGCAAATGGATCCCTAGTGGACCCAAACTACCAGTCCTGTAGACATGCCCAGACATAGCTAAATCCTACAGTGAATACAGATCTTGACATCTACTCCACGACTAATTAGTAATGGGGGCCTTTCTGTTACATACACACAGCCTCTTTTGTAGATTATTACTGATGATGTAAATAACTTGCCTTTTATTTCTAAATAAACAAAATATTGTATTTTAAATACATTGAATATCCTGAGAACTTTCAAAGATAAACATATATTACTTATGAGAATGGCAGTTTACTTCTGTGGTCTTCCTTGCAAAATTCCATAATCGTGGTCTAACCATGAGAAAAACATCAGGCAAACCCAAATCAAAGAACAATTTATAAAGTATCTGACGAGTACTACTCGAAACTGTCAAGGTCATCAAAAACAAGGAGAGACTGAGGAACTGTCACAGTCAAAGGAGCCTAAGGAGATATTATGACTAAAAGTGGTATCCTGGATGGGATCTTGCAGCATAAAAAGAAAAAAGAACATTAGGTGAAAACTAACGAACTCCCCAAAAAAATGAACTTTACTTAATAATAATGTATCAATAATAATGTATCAATATTGGTCCACTCATTGTGACAAATGTATCATGATAATGTAAGATGTTAACAATGAGGGGAACTGGATGCGGGTTATTCAAGAACTCTCTGTACTAACTTTGCAACTTTTCTGGAAATCTAAAATTATTCTAAAATTAAAATTTTATTATATATACACACAGATATATAATGTGTGTATATATACACATACATATATACTTATTTACATTTATTCATTTATATGTAAATGTATATCATTTACTTTTATATCATAAATATCAAATATAAATAATATAAATATGATATGATGTAATATAAATATTATATATATTATATAAATATATAAATAAAATATAATATAAATAAAATATTAAAAATATTTACTTTTTATATCATTGGACAAAATTCATTCTAGTTGATAGGATGAATAATAATCTAAGAATAACATTCAAATTATTTAGCAGTACCCTCCCTTAACTAATAAACTCATTTGGTTAACTATTTAGCAACAGGCAATGATTTGAAAAATCAAAAAGAATTTTAGTACAGGTTTTACCGAAGCCAGTGGGAGTAAACTGGTGCATCCAAAATCGTGAGGAGACATTCAAATTCTCCAGGATTACTCGACAAAGTTTGAGCGACTTCTAGTGGGTGGAGAAGTGATGCCTAGATAATGATTAGAGAAAAATATCTGAGACAAGAGTAACAGTTACCTCTTGGGGAAACAGCTTTTTTAAAAAAAATCAGTGTTAATTTTTGGAGAGGTCATAAAAGCATTTGAAAGGAATATTTCCATGCTGATATCTATTGAATTTCAGATCATTTCTCATGAAGCCTAATGTTAGGCATAATCTTTAGCCCTCATTTATCTTCACTTATACTCTATTGATTCTCAAACTGATGGATGATTGAAGGTTTTGAAGTGTGGTTTCAGAGCAGCAGGTCTATTTAAGTAGATTTGAGGAAGCCCCAGTGCAGGACTAACATGCAACCTCCTTTTCATTATGTTAATGTTTATTTGCTAGATATCTTGTCATAATGGATCATTTGACTGTCACCTAAGGAAGTATGATACCGTCTTGTTTCATGTTTCTGTTTTCAAAAACCCCAAGTAAGGCAGGAACACTTTTGCATCACCTTTTATACCTCCTATTTTCTAGACCATTGATGCTTCTAGACTGCAACTGTAAACCATAGTTGCAAATTGGGTTGCAAACAAATTTTACTTGAGGCACAAACCATAAATTAAAGTAATGATCACTTCACGATGAAACTTTTTTCTGTCTTTTGAAGTTGGGATGAAAGTAGGTCAATGAAATTTAGGATATTTTAGAATATGTACAGTATTGTATTGTTTGCCAGTACCTAATTTACAATTACAGAGCTCCATGAATATTGAAATGATTCAGCTTCCCATTATAAATGTATGTGGCAGTTTGGTTGTTGATCAGTTTATGAAGTTAATGCAAATGGAACTGTCTTCCTGTCAGCATTTGAAATCTATAATGCAGTCATGTTGTATATTCAGGGACAGGCCATTGACAGTCAATTAACAAGTTTGATTGGTATGTCAACTCATTCTTTTGAATTGTTAATAGTATGTTAATAGCGTTCATTTCTTTGTGCAGTCCCATTTACAGCTTCATAGTTACAGCTATTTTTTGTAATTCTGAGTAACCTGAAATAGTGCCTTAATAATAGATTATTAAACACCTGTCTAGTGTAGCTTAGGGAGGTTTTTCTAGACTGGGAGTTTGCAGTGGATCCCTTTGATATTCAAATCAACAAATGATAGCCTTTTTATTCAAAACGTAAATTCTTTTGATGGTTAGCTTGTTAAGAAATATTCAGCTCTAGTCTGACCTGATCTGGTTTCCCATGGAAAAGATCTGATGCCGTTTGAAAGTTCATAAATGGAATGCCAATGACAATTTGTTGTTGACGTTCTGCCGCCTCAGCCCTCAGATGCTGCTGGTTGATGTGCCGCTTTACCTTCACCAAATAATCCTTGCAGGTAAATGATCTATGAATTGATCAGATAGTTTCAAAGCAAAGAGGGCCCTTCTGTGGTCTGGATTTTTAGGCTTGGAGGGATACTTAAAACGATGCATCAAAGTTGACAGATGAATCTTAAGGCATAGACTGATGGGAGAAAGCAGAAATGTGGGAATATTTTTAAGTGACTAGCATATTACTTAGAGTTTTGAAAACCTTCAAATGTCGATCAAATCTGTTCCCCATAGCAGATTTATTTCTACCTTGGTTTTTGTTATGGTTGTTTTGTCTGTGTGCACAGGTTTACTCTCACTTTTCTGGGGAAGTTGATGAGACATTAAACGTATTATTCCCGAATGGTGCTTTGGAATAAGGTTGCGAGTTCATTTGCACAGCCATGTTTTATTCATATAGTTCCTGTACACCAGAATATAAGAATCTGCCATTTCCCTAGCCTAAAAAAATTGTCTTTACCAAGGAAGCAGTACAAATTTTACTTTATTTTTCCTCCTATTCTTCACTTCTCTTGATGATGCTCTCCATGACCTACTATTTATATTTAATTTCTTCGGTAGAAGTTTCTTTATAATATGGAGAAAGAACTCCCACCAATGTAGTTTAGATATTTAGTTAATATTTTTCTATTCTATGCTTCAGTGAATTTGGAGGAGCAATTTGCATGTATTTGAATTTTAGAATTAGATTAGATTGAGAGATTGCTACTCAAAAATTCTTAGCATATAAGTAAAGAAACTGAGGCATATAGTAAGACCTCGCAGCTAGTTGGTGCATACCCAAGTCTCTTTATTCCTAATCCTGTGCACATCCCACTTGCTGCCTTTAGAAACACATAGAAGTTCAATTGAAGATTGATACAATTCTAATGTACATTTCTCAACTGGACATAGGAAGTTGCTGAAGTTTTCTAGCTATAACATAAAAACCTTTATACTATAATTTAAGATTAAGAACTATACTTGACATCAGTAAAAAAAAATTACAAAGAGTATGTATTTCTTAACATGTAATTAAAGTTTCTGTAAATCTGAAGGAAGACAGGAAACTAACTACTGTCTTTGACAGTTTGTTTACCTCTGCCCTTAGGCAGAACCACAGAACTTGTGACCTAGCTCGGGACTGGGGGAGGAGAGGAAGAGAAAGAGGCATGCAAGTATTAATTGATAACAGATTTTATTATGTCAACTTAACTAACCCTCCAGCAGTGTTTTTCAAAGTGTGTTTCACGGATCTCTAGGTCCACAAGATGCTTGGCCACCAAAATGTTCTGTGTCTAAAGAATCTGGGCGTATATATATATATATATATATATATATATATATACCCTTAATGGAGTTTTACATTATCACAATGCTTTTTGGCAGAATAAAGACTGTAAGTCTGCAAGAAAGAAACTTGTTTATTTAACCCCGGATTTACAAAAAAAATTTGAACACAAAATCTTCATTTGTTTGTTTATATGTTTATTTCTTTTAAAACCAGTGAACATTATTCATGGAAATTTTGGGGTACTTGAATGTCCCTGGGCAAATAATTTCCCTCTGGTTCAATTTCCTCTTTCTATAAATGGAGGTAATAATAGCATCTATTGGCATGAGGATTAAATGAGCTAATATATGTAGAGCAGTTAGAACAGTGTCTGTCACATTGTGTTATATAAGTATTTGCTATTGGTATTATTAACAGTAATATTGTTAGTGTTACCATTGAGACCAATGCCATAGTTTCATTTGGTTTAATGGATGTATATATGTATAAAACTGTGCACAAGGCATTGGGTTGGAGCTAGAGATTTTGAGTAAGATAAGGCAGAAATAAAGGGAAGCAGACAAGTAAGCTGATAAATTACTGAGCAAAATGGTAAAGGCAGCTACAAAGATAAGCTCCAAAGCACTATGGGAATGCTGTCAACAAGAGTCTATTGACAGCTCAAAGAGACACCAAAGATTATACCTATTAGCTGACAAGCTACTGGATGTCTCAGAAACTTCCAGAGGAAGAAATAGGGAAATTCCAAAGAGAGAGAACAATTTTGCTTTCTGTGAAAGAGACTAGTGTATCTGGGGGATGAGGATAATAAGTACAGGGTCTTAGGTGTGGCAAGAGCACATAGTGTACTGGCAGGGTAGATTGGAGCCCAAGTACGAAGGCCTTTGTATCCAAGCTCAGAAGTTTGAGTTTTATCCTCCAGACAACAAAGCGAGTAGAGAATTCTTACGTATGAACCTGACACGATCGGCCTTGTTTTTTGGAAAGAAAACTTGACAGCTGGGTTTGGGAAGACATGAGAGAAGAGAGGCAGGGAAACATGGTGGGAGTCTGAACTGAGGCAGTGGCAGTGGGAACTGAGAGGACATTGACAGATTAAAGAGACATGTCTGAGGGAGAATTGACAAGAACCCATGACCAATTATTGGGGGAAGAGGAATAAAAAAACAGAGAAACCAAGGATAGGGCTGGTATGTCTAGTATGGGAGGTTGTGTAAATGGTGATTCAATTTAGTTTTATAAATAGAGACACTATTTTTCAAAATCGTTGCTCAAAAAGAAACCTCCAGGTGTCCACAGCCTGCCATCAGTTTTATAACAATGACCTTCTTCTGAAGAGGGACTAACGGAATATATGTGTGGATTGCTTGATACTACTCATGAAAACTACTGGTAATACAAATCAAAAGTGACTAACTTACCTCACTAAGTGACTTACTGGAAATACATGGGAACACACATTTAAAAATTAAGTGTAAAATGCCATATGCAAAATTAAAAATCATAGTGAAAAATTTCTTATCTGCATGATTACAAAGTTTTACAAATGGCTCAGCTAAAGCACTTCTAATATATTTATTTATTATTTCAATGCTCTCCTCCACTCTTCTCTTCTCCTTTCTTATTCTGAGCTTCTTGGATCCTGGATCTTGCTTGTCTTTATATTTACAGATTCATCCACAAATGATACATAGTAAGTGCTTAATGAAAGGTTTAAATACATAATACTTGAAACACCATTACTCTGATTTCATTCTAAAAAGAGAAATGTAAAAAATATTCAGCAATATTAGTTATAAAATATCATATAGGAACTTCTGCATAATGTGTTTCTTGTACCTTCAAAACCTTGGGACTATATTGGCATGTAGCATAAATTTGGGCCACCATGTTACATGAACATTAGTGGAAAAATAAACCCAAACCCATAGTTCAATGTTTGTTGAATATCAAAGAAACTGACATTTTGAGTCATCTATTTTAACAATAAGCCTCTCTTCCCTGTTGTGGGACTCCTTGTTGGCATGGCCTTCTGTTTGAAGACACAGGAAGCTCTAGTCTTCTGGAGATGTTAAGCCATTAGGTTATATCTTATACAATTTTATCAGAAGTTGGTTGACTGCTGTTCCTATTACCTCATGCTGTGCTTGTAAGTATTTGCATCTAATTTTATGTTGTGCCAGTTTTCCCCATTCCCTAACACATCACACAGACTTAAATGATAGCAGAAAACACATTATCAGCTCCAAATTCAGAACTAATAAGCTATTTTTAAAGTTGTTCTTAACTCCCAAATTGGAGCAGCATATTTCTACTCTCCACCCTATTTAAGCAGTACCAAGATTATAAATCTGTCCTGCAAAGAGACGGGAAGTAAAAAATGACCAATATAAAGACTGTGGAAGGTCTTAAAAGTTTTAATAATTATTCATTCCACCATAAAGAATTTTTCCATAAAATAATGTATCCATGCCTTTGTTACCCCCAGGAATATAGACGTATACCATGTATCTCTTTAAATATTTTTAAGATTTCTTCTTATTTTGAGGAAAGGAATTTATGCTTTGAAAAGGGAATGTAACCATGAAAATTTCTCTCATTCCCAAACCTCTTTTAACCTAAATACTCAACTTTTTCAATCTAGATATTTTTCTCTGAGTCTTTCCTAACTCCCTGTAATATGCCAGATTTTGTCCAGGTAGTGGAGTAATTTCATCCACAGTAATGAATATGGTTCCATAAGAGGCTGCTTTCTTGAGGGACAGCATTAGAGACTGTAGTCCCTGCAAGTATGTGGGACATCCTGTTGTTCAGTAAAAGGAGCACAGTTCTAATTTGTTCAGCCACTATATTAACCTCTGTATGATACGGACCACTTCTTCTTCACGTGAGTATAAAATATTCCAAAGATCTGGAATTTCATAATATAATTCTACAGTTTCCTGTAGTCCTGCAAGCTCACCATCTTTATTCATTGTTAATTCTTATACTTTAGATATGTTTTCATTAGAGTTATTACTAGAGCAAGGGAGAAAAATTACAATGCATGAAAATTTAAGAACTACTTGCCCTTTAATTATATGACCACTATTGGGAATTATACAAACAGCTCCTCTTGATTGGGTAAAATTCTAATTTTGTTGGTATGTACATTTGTGTGATAAAAGTCTTGCCATTTAAATAAGTCAGAGATAGTTTGTGACTTGCATACCATATGCCTTTAGTAACATGTGGATTTCTAATATATATTTTTTGTACATAAGGATTGCATCATGGACAAACTGATGTGTTATGCCCTTTGCACTGTTTACCATTGATTTTATACTGTCATCCACACATTTCCCCTTAAAAATCAGTCAAATGTAATTGTTAGACAGTTAATCCAGGTTTCAGATTTTGGTCTATCAATGTATGACAGCTGAAGCAAAACAGTAGATGCAGTGATCACACCTGGCCACTTTGACCTTTACCTGGTTTTTATTTCTTGTTTTGATTCACAGCTTTTTACTTTTATTATTAATATTTTTAAACTAGCACAGTGAAACTAGTTTGAATAGCCAGAAACAAATATGTCAAGGGAGCAAAGAGATAAAGATTTAGAAATCGCATGCATGTTACTTTATCTTTGGCATGGAATAACTGCAAACTGGAGAAATAGCAACAGATCTGCATTTGGGTATTTCCCTTCCTCTCCCAATTGAAGCAGATCTACTATAGTTCTGAAGTTCCTACTAAATACCTGGGGCTAAAGAGATTCATTTTCAGTAAGTTAAGAAATCCAGATTTATTTTGTGACTTGGTAGAAGTTACTTGGTGGCAAGAAAGTGAGTTCCAGTAATGAAAGCTGGCAGGCCAGGATTTGTGCTCCACTCTGTTGGCATATGAAATTACAGCACATCATTCAAACAAAATCAATAATCCAACTTTTATGTCCTTTGCTAGGTACAGTGAAAATTTTATTATTCTGTAATCATTTTATACTTCCTGGATTAGTTCATGTTCTGTAGCAGTAAGAAGCATCTCAAGTAGATATAATATGCAAGATCAAAACTTGTGTTTTTACCCACGTACCAGAATGCTCATATAATAGTCAAGGAAAGATGCTATAAAAGTCAGACTCTTATTTCCTTAAATCATCCCTGTAATACCCTGAATGATATTTAGAGGTTCAGTTTACCTAAAGAAAGGAATTTTGCCCCTCAGTGTGGAATGAGGTTGATAAGCTGTGGTATTCTTTAATTGAGGCAAACAGAACAGAAAGAGATAGTTTGTTTCAGCATCAAATTTGCTGTACATGAACAAGGAGAGAAGATCGGATCAGATTCTTGCTCCTTTGATTTACTTTCTTCTGTGTCTCTCTCTCTCTCTATGGAACAAGAGAAAAGACAGATTGTTCTTAGGGAAGGTCTACAGGGCCATAAAAGCCAGGTAATAAATTTACTTTAAAGCATCAGTTCCTAAAGTATGTTTGCATAGTAAAGTATGGACCAGGCCAAAATCCAGGCTTAAACACTTTCTCCTTGTTATCACCTCGTTAAGCTCCCCAAGTCTGAGCCATGCCTCCTACAGTCACAGGTATGATGCCACTAATTAAGAAAAAGGGGCTCATTACCAATTCTCATTAACATCAATTGGAGTTTTAAAGCCAAATCCCTGGACTGAAAATTTACCCCCTTAATGTTCAACACAGGTGAACCAATAAAATCATTTAAATGCCTGTATCATGGGGTAGTGCAAATGTGCTCTCCAAAGATGAACAAATTGCTTACTGCAGTATGGCACTAATCCCATTGCTCAGTAAAAGACAGGCAGAGCTTTGAAGAAAATACTATTCAAAAGGGAGATTCTGACAGGGAAACGGGTGGAGCATGGGAACTGATATCACAATATGCAAATTATTGTCTGAACCTGTGTCATCTCTAGTAAGGATATATGGGTGAACAAGATTAACAATAGATTGTGCCTGACAACTAAGTGCTCAACAGATATTACCTGAATTAATGATTGAAGAAATAATGTTCACCAGTATGTTTTAACCTGCTGAAGAAACTTACCTCTCAGACTCTTTTAGCATTTGCTTCAGAATGTCCTAGATCACATTCTTTAAGCCTTCTTATGTGATTTTAATTTCTTATAGATAACACTGTACATTATTTTATTGTGGGAGGCTCTTGAGTTAAAACATTTCAAAATGCTTAATTTCATGAAAAGTTAAAATGTGTTGATTTGGTTGATTTGAAAGAGCTGTTCTGCAGTTCATTGAAGTGATAAGCCATATGGAAATAAGTCTCCTTGGAAAATAAAAGCAACCTTCCCTTGCATCAGATTAGGCTTTCTCTCATTTGTAAACCCCAAAGCCAGCCAGTTTTTAAACTGAATTTCTACTTTCCCTCATAATTTCTCTTCCTTACCCCAATGTAAACAATGACCCAGAAATATTCACAAGATTAATGTTTGCCCCTAAACTATATGTGGATTGTAGACTTTTTTCTGGCTTTATAGAATCTTGAGTTATATGATAGATTACTTTATAAATAGTCTATATTTTTCCTGAGTGGGCATGTTGTTCATATTTAAATCACGTTAATGATTTGTACCATGATTAACCTCCCCCCAAAAGTTGTACTGACTTTGGTCTAAATTTCTCACGAGTGTCAGATTTCTTCATAATGTTACTACCTGTCGGTGGCAGTTAAGGAATCATAGAGTATTGTAGCTAGATGGAGCTTTCAGAGCCATTTAGTTCAGTCCTCACATTTTACACATCAGGAAACTGAACTCCAAGAAGTTAAATTTACTTTCCCAAGCTCATAGGCAATGATAGGACCCTAACTAGAATTTTGGTCTCCTTACCCCCCAATGTAGCCCTGGTGTTAGTAGCTGACTCAACCCAAGTATATAGTAGAAGTCTAGCTTCACTCCCCCATCACACGCTACCTTCTTTCATAATTCCAAAGTTGTCTTAAATTTGTGATTAATCAGAGTAGAAGAAACCCTTAGGGAAATATTCTGGATATATGTGAAGATCAGTTATTTTACTTAAGATAGGCCTGCCTTATAAGCCTTATAACCTTATAAGCGTTAACTTTTCATCTTTTCACCTGCTTAAAAATGGAAAGACAGTGATAACGGATGCATAAATGCATCATGGGGTGGATAAATTGTGTGAGTTAGAGAAGAGAAAATGAATGTGTTTGTGAAAGAGTGAGCACATCAATCAGTGGTTGCATGGTGTTTGCACCAGTGTGTCCAGGGAACACCTCACCAATCAATCATTCAAGAAGCTCCCTCCAGCTTTTAGGAGAAAAAAGATTTCACAGTAAAGTGCTATAGAGAAAGCTTAGCATCTAAAGAGGTCATTCTAGGGACTCTTCAAGTTTCCAGAGGGGAGGAAAAAGAGGGTAGGGAGCGAAATGCCATAGAAAGCCTATAGTTTGGAATTTTTTAAAATGCTGATTGTATTATGAATCATTCTCATTTTATACTGACTCAAAGGCACGAATTAAACATCATGTGGTATATTCCACTCTTATCTGAGCATAAAAATATTGACTCTTCTGCGTTCAAGGAAAGCTGAAAAACTGAAAGCAGTGTTTTCTCCTCAAACCTTCCATCACTGTACTGAATTATAATCCAATACTGCTGTTTTCCTTGAACATTAAACATACAAACATTCATTGGAAATATTTCAGTTTTATGGGTCATTCATCCAATAATTGTTGGTCACATGCAAGATACTGCTTTAGCTACTGCCTTGAAGTAGCTTACATTGATAAGGCAAATAAAATTAGTATGGAATACTTATGATGCAAAAGAGAAGAAATTAAATGACAGAATTGTTTAATCAACATTGTCTATTCCCAAATTTCCAAGAAGATAAAGAGAACCACAGAAATACGAAAAGTTTGTCCAAGATAGTCTATTATTGAATTGCAGATCTGGGAATTTGCTTCCCAAGGAACTCAGTTCTCAGTAGTATTATACTTGCTCCTGAAGGTGGGGTACCATTTGCATAGCTAATTAAAGCAGGAAACATATTGAAATGTCTTAATAAAATGTTGCCCATTAGTAAGGAAAGGCAGCTACTGCCAATAAAGTGATTTTGTGAACAGGAAGTAATTCTCACCACACAGTCCTGACAGCATGGCTTCATTTACTGCTTGCAGTCACTCTTTCTATGCTGGCTTTTCAAGTCAGAAACTGGTAGAAATTCAGTGTAAGGATTACCATCAAAGTGTAATTGCAGAGGAAAATGCAAGCAGCCAAACAATAATGAAGTGTATCCATTCCAAACCAAGGAAACCAGTATTAATTGTGATATACAATATGAAAACAACAGCATCTGAGACAGTGTACAGTTTAGTATAGAAGTTGAAAGCACCAACTTGGGGATTGGACGGACAGGGTTTTAATCCTGCCTCTTCCATTTGTTAGCTGCATGGCCAAAGATTTCCCTTTCTCATCTGTATTAACATCACAATAAAAAATGCTAGTGTTGCTGTTTTCCTTCATTTTCCCCCTTTATAACTCCTAAAACAGAGAACAATCATTTATTTAAAAACATGAGTACTTATCATACTTTGTCTTATATAGGTTGCTGTAGGCTCATCTGTTGCCCTGCTTGCTTGTAAACTATTTGGGGGTAAGGATCTCTTGAATTCTGTTAGTGCCTAAACAGTACCATACACATAAGAGGCACTGAAAAATTTATGGAAGATGACAATGTAGCCAACTGCATGTAAGGCCATGTGAACAATCCGTAAATCCTTAATAACCATTCCAGTTCCACTGGTATCACTGTGGATTAAGAGTATCCATTCAACATTCATATGTAATTTCATATGCATTCAACCCATAAGTAGTTTTCTAATCTCAAGAGTTTTCTACCAGTAACAAAAATAACAATAATAGCTATCATTTATTGAGAGTCAATTATAAATTTGGTGTTTTCCCATACATTAGCTCACATAGTCTTCACAGTCACTTTCCATAGAAGATATTTTAATCCCTTTTGTAATATAATCAAAATAAGACTTAGAAGGATGTTAACTAGTGGTCCAAGGTCACACAGCTTGACAGTAGGAAAAAAAAAACTGGATTTTTACTTAAGTCTAACACTAAAGGCCAATGTTTTTTCTTACATTTCTTTATATTGATATTTGCAACATTATGAGTCTTAGATTGAAGACTAATTTCCTAATTGTATTTTATTGAAAGTATGATATCCACTAGTGAAATTTACAGGTGAGTATAATTTTTATACTGCTTACATGTAGCATTTTATTCAAATGTCCCTAAGACTTCCTTAACCTCTTAACTATTCATTTGAGAATTCTCAGGTCCAGTGACCCTAACAGCTCACCAGATGATATAACTTGGGTGAAGCACTTATTATTTACCCATCACTTCTGTCCACTGTGAACTTCAAATAGTGTTTATTAACAGGATATGTTGACCCCTGGCACACACATTGAGGTGTCTTAGACCAGACCCTTAGATGAAAATTTGTATGCAAGTGACTTATGAGAGAAGCACAGACAGGAAACAGAAGGAAGGCTGGCATAGTGCAGCCTCAGGGGAACTCTGGAGTACACATTATGCCACAGAGTTGTCCCAACCAAGGCAAGGGAAGTAGACTTCCCTACCCCTAGACTACACAGTCTCTGCTACTTGTGGGCCAAGTGACTCTAGTAGCTCAAGAGGATGTGGCTATTACACCAAAGGGTGAGTGCACAGAAACGAAAACAGTAAAAGGGTTTCTGGGCAGAGCATTGACATTGCAACAGGTTGTACCCCAGATAACAGACGTGGAAATAGAACCCAACTTAAGATCTATGTTCTCCTTGATGTCCATTAAGAGTATTTTGACTTCAGGATATAGAAATGAATAGATCTCACCCCAGATGTAGCTTGATCCTATATTCACACAATATCATCAGGTTCCATCTCTCAGCTCTACTTTCTCTGGGTTTACTCCATCCTGATGTGATCTCCTAGCAGCTCCTATCTCTCTCCTCATTGCCGTTGCAGTTCCAAGCTTTATATCTCCATACATGAAGCACAGGTAGAAATGAGGGAATCCATATCTCTTTTTCACATCAAAAATACTGGATTACTTGCACTGATCCAGTGTAGATCACATGTTCAATTCTATTCCAATTGATAAGGCCATAGAAATGTATAGAATCATTGGCTTAAGCAAATGTTACATGCTCATTCCTATATTTAGCTTCAGTTCATTAGTTGAGTCAATATTATTAAAATGTCATAGTTTGGACGTTCAGAATATTAGAAAGGAAGAAGAGGAAAGTACATGCTAGGAAAGAAATTAATAAATAGCCACTGGTCTCTTGTTTTTACTGTAAATTTGAATTTGCTGTGATCTGAGCCTAAGTAATTTCAAGCTATAGACATGACAGTGTTTCAGCCAAGTTGTGAACCCAGTTGGAATTAGCAGAATTGGGTTGGATGGAAGGAGAGACAGAAAATTCCCAGAAGTTAGGCTATGGTATGTGAAGCATGGGATATACCACCTCTATTATCACTACCACCACCATCACCTCATCACCGTACCCCTGCAAACAAGAAAACAAGCCTTCCTACCATGTTTACTCAGTTAGAATAGAGGTTTGCCATTAAATACAGCTTTTGAAATGGATATCCTAGGAATTTCCTATAGGCCCAATCTGGGCCAAGACAGAAGAATGAGGCTTAGCCAATTAGACATATGACTATCTCCTAACTGTTCCATCATTTATTCACTCAATAAATATTAAACACCTACTATACACCAAGTACTATTCTGAATACTGGAAGTATAGTGGTGAACAAAACATAGTAGGTACCTACTGTCAGCAGGGGGTTACAGACAATTACAAATAGGCAATAAGATATCTTTAGAGAGTGATAAATACTATGAAGAAAATAAAAGGGAATGAATTTGAGGTCAGGTAAGTGGAGCATTTATCTGAAAAGGTGATATTTGAGCTGAGACTTGATTGATGAGAAGAAGCCAACCACACAAAGGTCTCTAAGAGCATTAAAGGCAGTGGAAATAGTACAAAGGCAAGAAGTAGGAATAAATTTGGTGTTATTAGAAACCAGGGGAAAAAACAGTGGCTGGAACATGGTGAGTGATGTGGAGAGAGGTGGGTGCAGTTAGGGTGGACCTATGGCCAGACCCATGCGTGAGTCCTCTGTGTCTGTCTCTAAGGGCAGTTGGTGTTCAGCTGGAGATGAACTTCAAATTCCAATGGTCTTCATTCTTCAACTCTGCTCCCTAGTCACTTGAGTATTCCACAAAACCCTAATGAAATCTTAATGGTTCATTTTAGCCAATGTCTTTATCTTTTATTGATTTTGTACTAAAATATCTCTACTTTTTTATTTTAGAACCTGTAGAAGCTTATAAAATCCAGGAATTTAAACAAAAAAATTTTAACAACAAAAAGAACTTACCTTGTGCATACATACCATTTTATATCTTACCCCGCCCACACACTTAATGAGATACCATGGGCACTATCTCATATGTTTACATACACCACCCCCTTATTCTTTTTCATGGTTGCATGATATTTCATTGATGAGTGTATGATTATTTATTTCACTGATTGTCTATTGATGGACATCTAGGTTATTTACAGTTCTTTTCTATTGTAAACACTTCTGCAGTTGAACACTCTTGAACAAATGTCTTTACATTCTTGTACAACTATTTCAGTAGGATAAATTCCCCATAATGAAATTACTAAGTGAAAGTACGAGAATCAAAGCAAATATTGCCAGGCTGCCTATGAAAATGTTGTACCATACTCTTCCCACACTTGGCCACTACTGGAACCTATCAATACATTTCATCTTTGCAAATCTGATAGAAGGAAAATGTTGCAGAAATTCTTATTTTATTTATTTTTATTTTTTTATTGAAGTATAGTTGATTTACAATATTGCATTAGTTTCAGGTGTACAGCATAGTGATTCAGGTGTTTTTTTGCAGATTATATTCCACTATAGGTTATTATAAGATATTGGGTATAATTCCCTGTGCTATACAGTAAATCCTTGTTGCTTATCTATTTTATGTATAATAGTTTGTATCTGTTAATCCCATACTCCTAATTTGTCCCTCCCCTCTCCCCCCTTCCCTTTGGTAACCATAAGTTTGTTTTCTATGTCTGTGAGTCTGTTTCTGTTTTGTATATAGGTTCATTTGTATTATTTTTTAGATTCCACATATAAGCGGTATCATACAGTATTTGCCTTTCCCTGACTAACTTATTTCACTAAGCATAACATCCATTTTACTGCACATGGCAATATTTCATTCTTTATTATGGCTGAGCAATATTCCATTGTATATATTATATATATAAAACACATCTTCTTAGGTCAGTCGTCTGTTGATGGGCACTTGGGTTGTTTCCATGTCTTGGCTATTGCAAATAGTGCTGCTATGAACATTGAGGTGCACATATCTTTTCAAGTGAGAGTTTTCACTTTTTCCAGATATATACACAGGAGTGGGATTGCTGGATTGTATGGTAGCTCTATTTTTAGTTTTTTAAGAAACCTCCATACTGTTTTCCATAGTGGCTGCACCAATTTACATTCCTGCCAACAGGGTATGAGGGTTCCCTTTACTTCACACCCTCTTCAGCATTTATTATGTATAGGCATTTTGATGATAGCCATTCTGACCAGTGTGTGGTGATATCTCATTGTGGTTTTGATTTGCATTTCTCTAATGATTAGCGATGTTGAGCATCTTTTCATGTGCCTGTTGGCCATCTGTATGTCTTCTTTGGAAAGATGTCTATTTAGGTCTTCTGCCCATTTTTTGATTGGGTTGTTTGTTTTTTGGTATTGAGCTGTATCTGCTGTTTGTATATTTTGGATATTAACCCCTTATTTGTTGCATCATTTACAAACATCTTCTCCCATTCAGTAGGTTCTCCTTTCATTTTGTTGATGTGCTCCTTTGCTGTGCAAAAACATTTAAATTTGATTAGGTCCCATATGTTTATTTTTGCTTTTATTTCTTTTGCCTTGGGAGACTGATCTGAGAACATATTGCTATGATTTGGCTCAAAGAATATTTCACCTATGTTCTCTTCTAGGAGTTTTATGGTGTCATGTCAAACATTTAGGCCTTTAAACCATTTTGAGTTTATTTTTGTGTATGGTGTGAGGGCATGGTCTAATTTCACTGATTTACATGTAACTCTCCAACTTTCCCAGCACCACTTGTAGAAGAGGCTGTCTTTTCTCCATTGTATGTTCCTGCCTCCTTTGTCATAGATTAATTGACCATGGGTGCATGGGTTTATTTCTGGGCTTTCTATTCTGTTCCACTAGTCTATACAGAAGTTCTTATTTTAGTCATCTACAGACCCTCAGATTATTTCCCCTCATTCCTTACATATTTTGACTCCAGTTTCTCTGTCAAGTCTTGGTGACTACAATACCCTTCCAAGGTAGACAAGATAGTCCTTCCAGTACCTACCTGATCTTCTTCATTGACAGACACTAAGTCTCATGGTTATACACTGAGCCTTGTCATTTTACCAATAACAGCAAACCCTCCATAGTCTCATTTCAAGCATCTAAAACTCTGATTGCCCCCTCCTCTCTTTCCAGTTCACTACCTGTAGTATTCTAATCCACTACCTGTAGTATTCTAATCCACTGCAGGACCTATAATCATTAATCCTACATCTCTTAATTCTTCTCAGTCCCTCCTTGCCCTTCTTTCATAGCTCCCTGCTGTCCTTCCTTTGTTTCCCTGGATAGATGTAATGGCCCATCTTTGTGGTCACTCCATGCACTTACCCTCATCTTCCTTGTGCTTTCCCCACCCCCATTACACTCACCTGACAAATCCCAACCCTGGTGTAGTCCAGTTCACTGCCCACTCTTTACCTGCCCCTGGGCACCTAAACATAGCTAAAGAAAAACCACAGTCATGCTGACTGGTATACTTTAAATCTGTGAGCATTTACCATTACTGAGCACTTTCTGCTAACCCAGAAATCTTACTATATTCTCTAATCCATTCACTCTCTGTCAACTCCTTGATGACTAGTTCACAATTTCTCCTCTCATCCCAGACCTCCAACAATTTCTTCTTCCTCTTGACTCTTTGATGATGATCTTAATTCACAGAGATAATGGAAGCAATCAGAGGAAACTTCCCAGACCCTCCTGCTCCGCATTTAATATTCTATTTATATCTGACTTCCTCCTGTTACTGCAGATGAACTGTCTGTGCACATATCTAAGGCCAATTTTGAGGCAAGGAAACTTGAAGTCATAAATAGGAATACTAACAATGGAGTAAATTAAGCTTTGTATATGGAATAGTTAAGGTAGAGAGTGCTAGATTTGTTGTTCAGCTCTTTCTGTATGTTGACATCATAGTGAACTCTAATGATTCATGTCTCCATGGAAATGTACAAGACCCCATAAGTTAGTTGGCTACCCCTTCATTTTACAAGTTGAGACCTAAAGAAGTAAAATGACTTTCCCAAAGATATAGCTTTTTTTAATGGACCACTAGAGGAAAAATGGCAAGCAACATAAGGGTAGTTTCACAAAATTTGTTTCTGTAGAACTTACCAAAAATTAACAAAAGAAGCAAAAACAAAAAGTTGTATGACCAGTGCTATAACTAAGGAAGGATAAAAATGCATTATCCAAATATGGAACAATTTAAGTCAAATTAAAATAAGATCTTTCTACACAGAGTTCCTCTTCTAGAGAGTAGTGTAATGAGGAGATAATATGAGAATAAAATTGTTTTTAGAAAACTCACTGATACCCTTCCAATTTTATCCTAAATTTAGAGGGATAGAAATTAGGGGTAAAAATAGGGCAAATAAAAATACGTTGACTATTCCCTTTAGGAGTACCAGTCCCTTATTATTTCAATAAAATAAGCTGGAACCCTGACTTTGGTCATTTCTGTTCTCAGTCCAAAAGGAGAGAAGGAGTGAAATGGGGAATAATCTCTACGGAGCAGTTGGCTTGGTCAAGACCAGCAAACAGCAGCCAACAAAGTCAGGGAGGCAGTGGAAAAAAATGTGTTGTTCAACCATACAGACCACACAGGAAAATATCTAAATTACATAGGAAAACAAAGTTAAGCCCACAGTATTTACCCACCTCCAAACTCCACTAATGTATGAGGAGAAAGATGGAAGGGCTATCAAAAACAGAATTCTCTCACTCTTCCTGCCATCCCCTCTGATATCTGAGACACAAAACAAATAATAATGAACATTGGTATATGGCCACTGCATATATGCTAACAAAGAATTTACTGAGTACCTAGGCATTCAAAAAAGAAAAAGCTTGGGGAATACAACCACACTATTCAGGAATGAGAGAGGGTTGGATAAAATGGCCCACTCAGAAATGAGAGCTATCAAATAAATTTTATTCCCACCAAAAAGAAAAAAAAAGGAAGCAAAGAATTACAACATATAAAATTCAGATAGAGATGATAGTATGGAAGAAAATGCAATTCAAAAATAACATAGGGCTTCCCTGGTGGCGCAGTGGTTGAGAGTCCGTCTGCCGATGCAGGGGACACGGGTTCATGCCCCGGTCCGGGAGGATCCCACATGCCGCGGAGCGGCTGGGCCTGTGAGCCATGGCCGCTGAGCCTGCAGGTCCAGAGCCTGTGCTCTGCAACGGGAGAGGCCACAACAGTGAGGGGCCCGCGTACCGCAAAAAATAAATAAATAAAAAGAAATAAAAATCTTGCAACTGCTTTGCACACTCAAGAAAATTGAGAACTTGGACTTTATGAAGTAATAGATCAAATATGGGATAAGACAAGGAATAAGGTGAAAAGGAAGGTCGTAGAACAAAAGAAAGATTGGGAGGAAAGTAACAACACAAGAAAAAAAAAGTAATGTATTTAAAAAAGCAAAGAGACTCAGCAATGTAGAAAACCCAGACAGGATTGAGGACAGGATTGTGAAAATTCACACAAAAATAAGAAGTCATAACGAGTCAAGCACTCAAAAATACCAAAGTATCAATAGATATGAAGAAAAATGGAAAGATAACATGTGGTTATTATATGCTGGGGGGACAGAATAAATGAAACCCTCAAAAATATAAAGAAAAGTCTCCATGAGTGAAAAAAAAATACCTTGAAACTATAGACCAAAAACGTTCAATTTGTTTTAGAAAATGCTTATAAAGAATGGCCAATATCAAGACATTTTTTTAAATTATTAAACTGCAAGGATAAAAATGCATTTAGAAAGAAGATCACTTAAAAGGGGGATGGAGATTTAGGGACTCAGATTTTTTCAAATTACAAATGTGAAGACGCTGGAACATTGTCTATAGAATTTTCAGGTTAAAACTATGACCGTCAGGACTTCCCTGGTGCCACAGTGGTTGAGAGTCCGCCTGCCAATGCAGGGGACACGGGTTCATGCCCTGGTCTGGGAAGATCCCACATGCCGCGGAGCGGCTGGGCCCGTGAGCCATGGCCGCTGAGCCTACGCGTCCGGAGCCTGTGCTCCGCAACGGGAGAGGCCACAACAGTGAGAGGCCCGCGTACCGCAAAAAACAAACAAACAAAAACTATGACCGTCAGCCAAATGGATATATTTGAGGAAAAATTATATTCTCAAACGTGTAATAACTTAGTAAATGTGTCACTCATGTCTGATTTCTCACAATTGTACTTAAAACATAACCCAGACTTCCATTTCTGACAATATGATGGATTAAATTCTAGAGCTGCCAGATATAGCAAAAAAAAAAAAAAAGAAAAGAAAAGAAAAAATACAGAATGCCCAGTCAAATTTAAATTTCAGATAAACAAGGAATACTCTTAGTATAAGTATGGCTCATGTGCTATTTGAGATATACTTATACTAAAAGAGTATTCCTTATTTATCTGAAATCCACACTTCGTACATCCTGAGTTTCTTGCAACCCTAGGTAGTCTGAAAAATATCCCAAAACATACAACTAAAATTAGTGGATATATTTTTTAAAAAACAGACAAAAATATCCCTTAAATTTTGTGACTGATATTATAAGAAAGTAAAATAAATCTCTAAGGGAACAAATGGGAAAGAAATTGGTAAGCTGAACCTGAAATGATGAGAATTATTTGCTAAGCATAGTGACCAAAATGCTTGTGTTTGAATGGCCATTTAGGATAGAAGACGGTGCTTTGGAGCTGCATAAAATGAAGAGTGGGATCTGAGGCCTCTCTATAAACCAGCATTCTTGGAGGGCTATAATTTCTGAAAGGATGATCTGAGAAAATATGCTCACCAGAAAAAGGAGACAACAGGAAACTTGTGTGTCTTGGCTTAGGCTCTAAGTAGAAAACAAAATACATTCCCCTGTGAATTCAAACACACAGGTTTTCCCTGAAACAAATCTGGACTTGAAATTGCATGATCAGTGAGGTCCTGGAGACCCCAAGCAGATAAATTAGTTTCAAGTAGTCCCAAGTCAGTAAACTGGTAATGTGGAGCAACTGGCAGAATCAGACACAAATTCCTCTGAAGAAATGCACACTGAACCCAGGCTTTGCAGGCATTGCACGGATAAAGCCATGCCAAACATTAGTTCACCATCCAAAACAACAGAATGCATCAAAGAACAGACTACCACAGAGAAGAGTCATCAGGACAAAAAGTGAACAAACAAAAAATAAATACACAAAAAAAGATAACAACGTAATTAGAACCCTAGGAACTTTTTTGGATACATTATTGTTGGATACATAATATGAAATATTTGGAAAAAACAAGAGACTACTAAAAGTGGGCAAATGTTTGAAAGAAAAAAAAACTGAACATTTAGAAATAAAAACTATAATCATTAAAATTTAAAATTCTGGGAATGAATTAAGCAGATTAGACACAGCTGAAAGAGAGACAGAGTAAATTGAATATAGAACTGAAGCAGTTATCCCATATGCAGCACAGTAAGACATAGTCATGGATAATATGAGGCAGGGGTTAAAAACATGAAAGATAGAAAGAGGGGTCTAACATGTCCAATTATGCTCTGGAAGAAGAGAATAGGGTAAATAAGGTAAAATCAGTACTCAAAGAGATCATGAGTGAGGAGGTTTCAGAATTGAGGAAAGACTTCTGATGCAGGACAAGTAAGGAATCCTCACTTAACCATATGGTGTTTTAAACTCAGAAACAAAGATAACAAGAAGATTTTAAGAGAATATTCTCCTGATGAGAGTGTACATTTATCACCCTTTTCGAAAGACAGTTTAACAATATTTATCCATAATTAAAGTGTTCATATCTGTCTACCTTGTGATCCTCCTCCTAGAAGTTTATCCTAAGGTTATACTCTGACAACAAGGATGTTGATCTCCATATATTTTATAACAACAATACTTTGGGTACAATTTAAATATCCAGCAATAGGAAAGCTAATAAATGAATTACAGCATAATAGTTCCTTGGGATATTATACAGCATTAGAATGGCTGGTATATGTGTATATCTACATTTATTGATAAGGACTGATCTCCATTCTTATCAATAAATAAAGCAGCAGAACAGCAAATATCATGTGGTCCAGCTCACCTAAGGTTACATATACATTATGTTTATATTTAAGTTGTCTTGGTGTATTGCCCAATGTGGGTCTATATAAATTTAAAAAAGGTCTAAATGGACATTGGAATGGTCTAAAAGATTGAAAGTGGTTACCTCTGAGTAGTGGGATTTCAGGGAATTTGAGTTTTCTTTCATATATTTCTTCAGTGTTTAATTTTTTTTCTTAGGAAGCATGGTTAAACATACATACATCTACCTAGGGAATATTCCACATTTCTTAATTCCCAGTATAGTTTTCTTTCCTCAAAACACAAGACCATTTTGATGATATACCATTTGACTGGTATGGATAGAGCTATCCATACAACTATAATTATGCTACACTTTCCTGTATGTTTTTTAATGTATTGATATATAGGAATCATCCTCCATTACCACTCCCAAATTTCAGGTAACTAGTAAATGAATTCATTTTGGTTACCTTATGTAGGTAAAGGCTAAGGAAATGTATTCAGAAGTTTAAGAAGAGAAGTACATGGGACTTCCCTGGTGGTGCAGTGGTTAAGAATCCACCTGCCAATGCAGAGGACACGAGTTTGAGCCCTGGTCTGGGAAGATCCCACATGCCGCGGAGCAACTAAGTCTTGTGCCACAACTACTGAGCCTGCGCTCTAGAGCCCGCGAGCCACAACTACTGAAGCCTGTGTGACTAGAGCCCATGCTCCACAACAAGAGAAGCCACCACAATGTTAAGCCCATGCACCAAAACGAAGAATAGCCCCCACTCGCGACAACTAGAGAAAATCTGCATGCAGCAACGAAGACCCAATGCAGCCAAAAATTAACTAATTGTTTTAAAAAAGAAGTACAGATAATTATACCAAAAGACCATAGTGGTTTTTTAGCTAAAAAAAACAAAACAATGACTACAACACTACAGTAATAAAACTGAATGGATATATGAGCATTTACAACTATTTCTGATGTTTCTGTCATTTTTTTAATAAATTATTTTTATAAAGGTCCAAATAGGGCTGAGTGAAATCACAAATAAAAACATTATTGAAGGTAGTATAGTTTTCTCTAAGACATTAGATAAAATGGAACAATTAATGGTAGTTTTTTTCTTTTCTCACGTGTTTAAGAAAAGTTGAATTTTCAAAGAGTGCTTCTTCATGTTACATTCTTAGTGATTATTAAGTTTAAAAAAAATCATTGTGGTAGCACCCCAATGGCAGTGAGCGCACTGGCATCTGGATCCTGCTTTCTAAATACCACTCCCAAATAAGAAGAACCAGGACTCCTTGAAGAAATGGCTGACTCTATAGCTGAAACAAGGAGGATACAAGATGAGCCTGGAGAGTCTTATAGCGTCAGAAAGTAAGGAAGAACTCAAAAAACAACAGGATGGAGACATATCAAGTAGACGGGGAGCCATCTCGAACAAGCCTCCAATGGTCAAAGCTGGGAAAAAAAATTTAGCAACAAAGTCCAAAGTATAAAATAAATATACATGAGTCCATACTGATATAAATAATTCCCAACCCTCAAGTATGCACTTGGTCTTAGTAACTCCCTTCCAAAGAACAGAGTATGAAAAGGGAGGAATAGTAGCTTTACAGTGAAGAAATCTGGCGAACACTACCTTTATCAAAAGATCAAGGAATATCACCATTGATAAGTTATGTTCATTGCATGTGCCCCATTGTATGATGTAATGAGAAGGACACTTCACATGTGTGGTATTCGTCCTCAAAACTCATAACTTCAGTCTAATCCCAGGTAAACATCAGTTAAACCCAAATTGAGAGGAATTGCACAAAATGACCCATGCTCCTCAGAGCTGTCAAGATTATAGAAATCTAGAAAAGACTGAGAAACTATCACAGACTAGAGGAGATTAAGGAGATATGATGAGCTGAATGCAATCCTGTATGGATCTTGCAACAAAAGGGTGACATTGATGGAAAGACTGATAAAATCTGAATAAAGTCTGGAGTTTACTTGCTATCAATGTATCAACGTTGGTATCTTCATTTTGATGAGTGTACCTGGTAATTTAAGGTGTTAACATTGGGAAAGACTGGGTGAGGTATATACAGGAAGACTCTGTATTATCTTTGCAACTTTTCTCTAAATCTAAAATTATTCCAAGATAAAAATTTGCTTTAAAAATAAATTAAATCCGGGCTTCCCTGGTGGCGCAGTGGTTGAGAGTCCGCCTGCCGATGCAGGGGACACGGGTTCGTGCCCCGGTCCGGGAAGATCCCAAGTGCCACAGAGCGGCTGGGCCCGTGAGCCATGGCCGCTGAGCCTGTGCGTCCAGAGCCTGTGCTCCACAACGGGAGAAGCCTCAACAGTGAGAGGCCCGCGTACCGCAAAAAAAATAAAAATAAAAATAATAAATTAAATCCACTTCACAGCTATCAGAATAACTAAATCCAAAACACCAACACCAAATGCTCGTGCAGGTGTGGAACAACAGGAACTCTCATTTATTATTAATGGAATGCAAGATGGTACAGCCACTTCAGAAAATAGTTTGGCAGTTTCTTAAAAAATTAAATGTGCTCATACCATATAATCCAGCAATCATGCTCCTTAGCATTCACTCAAATGAGTTGAAAATTTACATCCACACAAAAACCTGCACATGGATGTTTATAGCCACTTCATTCATCATTGCTAAAAATTAGAAGCCACCAAAATGTCCTTAGGTGAATATTTTTCAGCACTAAAAAGAAACGAGGGCTTCCCTGGTGGTGCAGTGGATAAGAATCCGCCTGCCAATGCAGGGGACACGGGTTCGGGCGGGAAGGTCCCACATGCTGCAGAGCAACTAAGTCCGTGCGCCACAACTACTGAGCCTGCGCTCTAGAGCCCACGAACCACAACTACTGAGCCAGCACGCCACAACTACTGAAGCCCGCGCGCCTAGAGCCCGTGCTCCACAACAAGAGAAGCCACCTCAATGAGAAGCCCACACCACAACGAAGAGTAGCTCCCGCTCGCCACAACTAGAGAAAGCCCGCGCACAGCAACGAAGACCCAGTGCAGCCAAAAATAAATAAAATTAAAAAAAGAAATGAGCTATCAAGCCACAGAAAGACATTGATCAACTTTAAGTGCATATTACTAAGTGAAAAAAAGCCAATCTGAAAAGGCTACATACTGTGTGATTCCAGCTATATGACATTCTGGAAAAGGCAAAACCTCAAAGTAAAAAGATCAGTGGTTTCCAGGAGTTCTAGGGAGGAAGAGATGAACAGGTGGAGCACAGGGGAATTTTGGGGCAGTGAAACTACTCTGTAAGATACTGTAATGGTGGGTACAAGTCATCATACATTTGTCAAAACCCATAGAATGTACACCACCAAGAGTGAACACTAAACTACAGACATTGGTTAATATATATCAATATTGGTTCACCAATTGTAACAAGTGTGACACACTAATCCAAAATGTTAGTAGTGGAAACTAAGGAGGAGGGCTTGAGGGGGAGATGTGGGAACTGTGCACTTTCTGCACAATTCTTTTGTAAACCTACAACTGCCTCCCAAAACTAAACTCTATTTTTAAAAAAGTACAAGCAGTCAATCCAAAAGAAAAACAATTGGTGGTAGATGGAAAGATACATGATACAGCAGGTGTAGTGAAATGCTAATAGTGCTGATGTATATGGATGTTCACTATATAACTCTACTTTGTGCTGTTTGACATTTTTCATAATAAATATGGGGGAAAAGTCATTGTGGTTAATATTAGGAGAAAGCTTAGCAGAGAAAGGTCAAAATAAGCCTGTGGGATTTAATTTAACTCCATCACGGATTTCTCATATGTTTCTGTACAAAATAGGTAACTTGATTAATGACCTGAATTACTCATCTAAATTTTGAATCCCAGTTGGTCCTGTCTTCAAAGACCAGAGTCTAGATTAAACTGCCTTATTGTTTGAGAAATACAACTAGATATTAACTAGTTAATATTGTTTGAGAAGTACAGCTAGTTAATATTGTCTGAGAAATACAAATAGTTAATACATTTTGAGAATTACAACTAGTTGTTAACTGTATGTCATCTCATCAGTAGAGAAAAATGAGCAGTGGTTTGTAGTTTTTGAAACAGTACTGATGACATGGTAGTGAAATCTGCACAACTACTGTGCTGGACTTTGTCAGTGTCCTTGTTATGATTTAGCACTATTTTATTTACTATCCTAAGACATACATTTTTATTACTCGCTACAATATGACAATAACAACAGTTTTGAATGGTGCATATTTCTCACTATGAATCTAAATACACAGAATGTTTGCTCTATTCTCAGTCACTACACGGTGTAAAACTGGTGTATTAAAAATAGTATGACATATTTGCATATTTATCTGTATTAAAACCCCCATGAAACAGTTATTGCAGATACACAGCTGTTGCTTTTTAAGTATCTTTTAAAGGAACCATATCTCCTCTCCTATATAAATTATATGCATTTTCAAATATATCATCTGAGCCAAAGGAGTTTCAAAGCTTTAAACAGGAAAACATGCTCTCAGAGGAGAAGAATGTTAAAGGAGAGGAATTGTAAATTTTTACTCATTGTGGCCAAATGATAAATTTTTAACCTAAAATGATGAACTTGTCCCTTTGCCAAGTCAGATATTATACATTGTAAACAGAAAGTAATTCTGGATGCTTCTACAAATTATGGCCATATTTCAGCATGGAGACTGTTTACCTAGTCTGCAGAACACATAAAGAGATGCTGCTTTATATCGATCAAATTACAGAAGAGAAGTCTCCACTTCGTGACTTAAAAGTGGCAGGACTTCCCTGGTGGTGCAGTGGTTGAGAGTCCTCCTGCCGATGCAGGGGACACAGGTTCGTGCCCCGGTCTGGGAAGATCCCACATGCCACGGACCGGCTAGGCCTGTGAGCCATGGCCGCTGAGCCTGTGCGTCCAGAGCCTGTGCTCGGCAACGGGAGAGACCACAACAGTGAGAGGCCCGCGTACCAACACCACCCCCCCAAAAAAAAAAAGTTTGTCACTTTGCAGCTCTAATCCTGTTGAAAAGAAAAGATAATTTCTGTCCAATTTAATCAGCAAGAGGTCTTTATTGCCTTAAGTATTAATTGATTAGGTTCTCATTAAGGTCAAAAGTACACTTAGCTGCCCAGAGATGGCCAATTAGCACATTGTCAACCGTGCTTATTTATATTAACTGAACATAATGGTAGTTGACTGTCAAGTCAGAAGGTCACTGAATCTTTTGTACCCTTTGCCCTCCAAAAGAGCAACAGTCATTCAGACACGAGAAAGCATTCATAATAAATATTTAGTTTATTACTTATTGACTTAAATCACTCTTAGAAACAGGTGTTCTATTCTCTTTGGACAAATGATATAGCATTTCTTTGTGAAATGCTTGAGGTCCAGTTGAAATCCTGTGGTTGACTGTGTCTGAAGATTTTTGTTCAGCAAGCAGCTTGCACTTGAAACTCTAAATAACTTTTTTAAAGACCAAACCAATTCAATGATTATAATCCTTTGCGATATAGACTTTTCTCCTGCTAAGTGACTGCAGCACGTTGAAACAAGTTGGACACACGGGTGCTGAAATGCCTCTGGGGCACCAGTCTCAAAGTTGAAGGTTAGAACCACATTTGAGTCTCACCTTAATGAGGACATTGGTATGCTTTTAAAATGCACTGGTGCTGCCTTAGATATTGGATATTTGCTACAGAACAAAAAAGAAATAAAAATTCAAGATTATTCATGAACCAATAGTCTAAAATTTCTACCTATAGTCCCAGTGATTTTTATCATCATAAATCATTACACCTAATTTATATAGTGATGATATAATAAGTTGCATTTGCTAGCATTTTATTTTTTCTATTTATCCTCTTCTACTTAAATTTAACATCATTCTCCCTTACATTGTTCTATTATTGAATGAAATATGACTGATGATTCCATGAGTTAGATTTTAAGGAGAAAGTATTTTTGTTTAGCACATCACTTTTACAACCTATCAAATTAGAAACCCATGAGTCAGCCTAGATTCCCCCCTTTACACTCTTCCCTCTCCAAATATGTATCTCATCAAGCATCACATTCCATCAGTTCTAGTTACTGAATAGCATCAATAGATATAAGTACTTCAACCCACTGCCACTGCCTCAACTTGTTGTCTCTTTATTAAATTGCTGTGATAGATTTTGATGGGTCTTCCCAGTGATTCAGTGACCCTCTAGTGGTCTTCTCACTAGACTGGGTCTCCTTCAGAGTAGGGTGATATATTTTTATTGTATCCCCAACCAACACTTAGTACCTGGCACATACAGGCATTCAGTAAAAATTTACTGAATAAATAAATGAATGACCACAATTAGCTTTATGCTACATATAAATGTAAACCTTGATAGAATAATAATTTGCTGTGATTTAAGTACTCATTAAATCAAACTTTTCACTAGTATTAAATTATTAATACTTTCTCAGACTATTATAAGAAGCAGTAAATTCATCCATATGGGTAAACCAACAGCATTGACTATGAAGACCGAGTGAGAGCCCAAGTCAAAGGAAAAAGTTACTACCATAATTCTTGAGTAATTAAGCTACCAAGTATATACAGAAAACAAATCCATATACTATCAAAACATGTGCTTTGGGGTGGGATAGGGAGGGTGGGTGGGAGGGAGGGAGACGCAAAAGGGAAGAGATATGGGAACATATGTATATGTATAACTGGTTCACTTTGTTATAAAGCAGAAACTAACACACCCTTGTAATGCAATTATACTCCAATAAAGATATTAAAAAAAACAAACATGTGCTTTGTCTGTGGTATCATATTAAATAACAGTTACTATTTATATATTGTGTACTTCTTATACATTAGCTATTGTCCTCTCAAGGACCATGTAATGTAGATATCATAATTGTCATTTTACAGATAGGAAAACTGGTTTTACAGGGTAACTTATCCAAAGGCACATAACCCAGGTCTTGCTTGCTCCAAAGCCCAAGTTCTATCTACCACACTAAAGTTTGCATCCTTCTTTAGAACTTTGGACAACCTATTTCACATTATTCAAAAACTTCACTAAATGTTGTATAGAAATGTTTCATATCCATTGTTAGGTTGGGGTGGGTTGGGGAGTGTGGGGGAGATAATCAGAGTCAAAGATGAGAAAAATTACAGTGGAAATGGAAGGTAATATGACTTAGTAGTTAAGACTGCATGGGCTTTGACATCATACAGTGCTACACTTGAGTCCCAGGTCTGCCTTGTACTACCTGCATGACCTTGAGTGAGTGACTTGACCTCCAAGTTTCAGTGCACTAATCTCTAAAAGAGATATAATAACAGTAACTGCCAATTAATTTGTGAAGATCAAATGAGATTATGCAGATAAAATGCTTAGCACGGTTTTTACTTAAAGCAGTTCTTACTGTTTTATTTCTTTTAGTTATATAAAAGACAGGCAAATAAAGCAGATGTTTTATTGCTTTTTCCTCATTTAATGATGTGTTATTGGAGGCTCTATAGTTAAGCAGAGAAAGAAGAAACAAGGTGAATTCACCATACTGAAGTATGTTGACTTGTGCGTTGTCTACTAAATAATAAGCATTTATTGAATACCTGCTGTGCTAGATGTTGGGGATAATATACCTGATTCTACAGAACTCATTTTCCCTCAAATTTACGTAGAAATGCAACACTGATTTATACTCTTACTTAAGAGAAAATTTCAAAATTTTAAAATAAAATTCAGCCATTAATATCAGGTTAATCTCTTGTTATAGGATATCTTTGGAATGACCACAGTTTGCATTGAATATTTGGTATGTAAGCTTAAAGGTATGAAATTTTTAGATTTTACTATTTTTAGCATGCTTAGCTCAGTCCTTTACTGTATCCTATTAGTTATTCTAAACTTTTTTCTCATCAACCATTTCTTATTCTATAATAACAAATATGGTTGCTTGTCTAGTTGTTACCTATTTTCTCTATGCTTATCTAAAATAAAGCATGACAGTATGGATTGCCTTTTTTCTTAACCTTTTGGTTTATTTTAAACTAAGACATTGCATACGTTGTTTGGAAAAAGAAGGATATTCCTTATTCTTTTTTTCGGTTTTTACAGTGTTTCCCATGACTTTCAGTATATGTTCTTGGCTAAACCCCTTCCTTATCATTCATTGTGTTGCTTCTGAAATGGATTCTTTCAGCAAGTATTTATTGAACACTCACTATGTGCTGGGTTCTATGCTGCTGCTCTCATGGAACTTGCATGCTAATAGAGGGGAGACAAAAAATAAACAGGATAAGGGAGGTTGAGAATGGAGATAATGATGTAGGGGGAGAAGGAAGTTGCAATTAAATAAGGTCGTCACAGATGGGCTCATTGAGAAGTGTCTTTTGAGCAGAGACCTGAAGGAAGTGAAGGATTTAGCCAAGCATGTTACTGGAATATGGCAATTCAGGCAGAAGAAACAGCCAGTGGAAATGTGATAAAGCAGAAGTGCTCAAGGTTTGAGGCTTGTTTGAGAAATAGCAAGGAGACTAATATGGCTAAAGCAAAGTGAAGTTACAAGCGAATGATAGGCAATGCCATACAGGTAAGAGGAGAGGGTCAGATTTTGCTGGGCCTTACAAGCAGGGAGGCGGGGTAGGGGGGAGATGTGGGTTTCACTCTGAGTACTGTGGGGAACGAAGAGGGTTTCGAGCAGAAGACTGACCTGATGTGATTTACATGTTAAGAGTGTCACTTAGGCACTGGCTTGAGCATAGGTCCTACCAAGAGTAGAAGCCTGTGGACCAGTTAAGAAGTTATTTCATTAATCCACATGAAAAATGATAGTGACTTGGATCAAGAAAGTAACATTGAACTTAGTGAGAAGTGGCTGGATTCTGGGTATATTTTGAAGGTACAACTGACAGGATTTCTTGGCAGATAGAAAGTGAGGGGTAAAAACACAAAAAGAAAGAAAGGATTCAAGGACGATTCCAAGGTTTGGGGCCTGAGCAACAGAAGAACTTAAAAAGGGTGAAAATCCTACACACACTGTGCTCCTAATGATTCTATATGTCAACTTTATTTATAAAACAATTCTAACTTCTGTTTTACCCTCTGATATGTAGAAAGTAGAAATCCAGCCAACTCAAAAGTTCTAACAGCACTTTGAATGCTCTTGGTAAATCTGAAGTAGCTATATGTAAATCGGTACACTAGCTGTCACTTCTGAGGACATCACCACCTCTAGTATTTACTGGACAACATAACATCAACATGAGGATACTTGGAACACACAGAAGACCTAGATGACATGGCCCCTGTCTTCTTTAAGTTTATTGTCTGTCTTACCATCTTGGTAAACAGAATTCCAACTCTCTGCCTGGGTTTGGATCATAGGCACAGGGCCTGGATGTAGGGGTAGGTGCTTTCAGTTGGTCTCTGTGTGGTGTAAAGGGTGGTCCAGGTGAGAAGTTCCAGGTAAGATGGCTTTAGGGAAGTGGGAACCACTATAAATATTAAGTCCCAAATCAAGGGGTCAGGCTAACCCTGAAAACCAATCAGCAAGAAAAGACCTGCCCCAGGACATTGTGTATATTTGTCCAGTTACCTCACAAGGCATTCTATCTCTTTTTTTCTAAGTATTTAGGAAAAGCCTTGCTGTAGCCTTCAAACACTAACAGCAAGTTTATTGGGAGGTGGGGGAAAGGTGAATACCTAGAAAGAGAAATATGAATAGATGTCAATAAGCATAACTGTGTGGTATCACAAAATTCATATCTACAGTGAATTGTCTTTATTATGCTTCCTCCTTTTTTATTTTATGGACTTACTTTACTGTCACTTTAGGCAACAACTATTAACAGCATCTCTTTTGATAATTTCAAATTTGTTGGTATCTTTTTCCTAACATTTAGTTGAATGCAAAGAAAACCTTTGAAACGCAAATAATTAATCATTTCTCGGGTCTCCAAGAAGGTTTGGGACATGGCAAACCTTGAATCAGTCTTGGAAAGAATCATCTAATTCCAGTAGAGTATAGGAATCCCAAGTCTGTCTGATCCTCAGACAGATAAGGACTAGCTGGACATGAAATACAAACTGTGGCCAACTTTAATTTTCCCAAATCAGATTTTCATGAAACATTTTCATTTCTTTGAGTGAGACAAATGAATTTTTCTAATATTTTATAATCTACTGTTAAAATTCAAGTAAAAACAAGTCTACAGTCAAATATAAATTACTTTGTTATGTTTAATTTTAGATAATCCTCTTCTCCTTTCTTTGGCATTAGAACAAATTGCAGTTACTGAAGCCCAAAGATTATAAAGCACTATTTAAGCATTCATGTTTGATATCAAGATTAAAGGAGAATACAAAGACTAGCATTAGAGGATAAAGTTTCTGAGACCAGATGGGGCAAGTTTAAAAAGGTTTGAGGGAGAAAATACAATAATCAATTTTAGAAGGAAAGGAGGGGAGATAACATATTTTAGCAGTAACTTAGGCTTTTAGTGCAAAGGATATTATTTGGTTTTTGTAATTGAATATAATAAAACACTTTGCCCTTTAACATAAAATCATATTTCCCATATGTATATGAGTACACTTCTCTGAGACTAAGCAAACTGTTTGTAAAACAGGAATTGAATTGAAGAGGATCATATTCTTTTAAATAACTTTCCTCAGCCCTTTCATCAGAGAGGATGAGTCAGCCTAGGGCACTCAGCACCAGGACAGACCCTACCTGCCTGTATTTCTTTTGCTGCAGAGCACAGGCCGATAATCCTGATTAAACATTTAGACGTCTCACTCCTCCATCTACTCAAGTTGACCTCTAACAGAATTCTGGCTGTTTTTCTCTCCATTTGTGAAGAGAATTTTCATTTTAAACTCTTCCAATTTAACAGAGGGAAAAGGTTAAAGTCAACCTACACCCCCCATTCAAAAAAAAAAAAAATCATCCACAGTTTCCCACTGAATTGGAGCCAAAATCTCTGCCAATTTTGCTCTCATATCTCCAAGTTGTACCCTGACCCTTCATATGACCAGTGGGGCTTGTTACAAAAGCTCTCTCTGGACGCCTTTCTAAAAGTGCTATCTTCGTCCATATTTCAAAACACTCACAGATATTTTATCATTAATTAGTATTCATATTATGTCTCAAACAATCTGTTCACGAATAGGGGAAGTGAACTAGTTGAACAGCTCTTCTGTTTTTCTAGTGATTAACATGGATGATGTATGTAGTGCCGAAGACCTTTTAAGGCAGGAAGCAGTCAAATGTTGGGTCGGTAACTCTTGGAACATTTAGAAGCTTACCTGTTTTGGAGGCTGGACCTCTCCAGAGAAACCAGACTTGGCAAACGGAATGGGGAGACACAGGCCCCTTTAAAAATAGACCCATGCCTCTTTGATTCACAGCATCCTGGATTTGCTTTTCATCATGTTAACATGCCACTTGGGAGCTGGCTGGACTCCCTTGTTCAGTGACATATATTTCATAGTGTTTTTTTTTTTTAAACCCATTTGTTCTTTCAACCACAACATGCTTTGCATTTCTCTTTCAAATTTGAGGGTGTATATATAGATTGATCAAAACAATATTTTTAACATTCCAAACAATTTAGAAAGCTGGTGGATGGGTGTCAGTTAATCTATTATGTTCATCTTTTCCTCCTCCCCCTCTTCAGCTGCTAATCTTAGAACTTGTGTGCCAAATTGTGTAAGATATTCTTCCAATAGCTACATGTGTGACTCTTTTGTGAGCTCAACAGACAGTTATGAGGACAGATTTGGAGTTGCATATGGGACTGTCACATGGTTTGATTGCCTTGTCTTCCAGGCACTGAGATTTCTTTTCACTGAGCTTTAATATTGAGGAATTTTTTGTTATGATAAAAGTTCAGCAAAGTCTCTATTAAATTATTTATACACCTCAAGAATGGAGAAGAAAAAAAAGTTTTTACTCAGCACCACTCTGTATTTGGCATCTATATATACTTAACAGTTCCTATGTTTACTTTTTACAGTAGTGAAAAAAATTCGCAGAATTTTTATGAAAATCAGAGCGTTAAGAGCCTTTATTATCCTCCTTGCTCTTTTGGAGCAAGATCTAGTAGATGTCTCGACAGAAAAGAAGGCAGATGCTTTGTAAAATGGTCTTATATAATTCATGTCCAATTATAGAGGATGATTTGTAGGAAAATGTGATCTATCAACTGTTAGGAGGCAAAAATCCTATGTCTTTAGTCTCTGAAATGGTAAGGTGCAGATAACTTTATACACACATATTGAACACCCTCTTTCAGGACCCAAACACCACAGCCCTTCATCCCACTGAACCATAGTGCCACCCTCGAGGGACACACAGCCTTGCAACAAGGTCTTCTTATCTTATTTCAAATACTTTTCAAGAATGAACAATGTCCTAGTGATATCTGCATCCAGTGAATGAAGACATATAATATTATAAAAGCATTAATCACATATACTTGTATTAATTTCACCCTGTAAAACAAATACAATGGTTAATTATTCAGAGCTGCACCTTTATTTGCTTCAGTCTTAATTCAGAAATATTGATGATGGCTACCATATATTGATTTGCCTCTGTGAGACTAAACTCTATAAAGATGTTTTACATATATTACTCCTAATCCTCAGAATAGCACACCAAAGTAGGTGTTATTATTATCTCCTTCTTCCCAGTTAAGTTAGAACTCAGAAACAGCTTGAATGAGGATAGAAGTGTATTTTCTTGTTTCACACCTTAATTTCCTTTTCCTGTTTTAGGTTAGAGAAGTCATGTACCCTGCTGGGCACACTGCACTAGTACCTAGCACAATGAAACTTGTGAGTGGCAGAATACAAACAGAAGCTCCCATGTCCTTGAGCCACACCCTGAAAATTCTGGAAGCTCTGCATAGAGGCACTGGACTTCCCCACATTCTCATGGCTCACTGTTAACGTAACAAGCAGCAAGTTCATTGCAACTGCTCTGGATACCTGGCAGAAGAACTTAAGGACACATAAAGAGGTAGCTAGAGTACCTATTTTATTTCTAGTCTACAGAAGAGCAATTTATGAAGAGGTTTCCTCCAGGCAATATCAAGCCTTTCTCAGTGTATTTCATAAGGGTTTGAACTAAATCCGGCATAATAAGGTTTGATTGAGCTGTTATGTTCTGCCTCATAAGTGGCAGTGCACAACTGAGAAAGAAAATTGCTTAATAGAAAGTTATAGTCATCACTAACTTTATCTTAATTCTCCAAAGCAGTAAGTTAAGAGTTCTATAAGTGCAGCTTAGAGCTCTTAGAAAATGCTGAAAAATCCTCTGTGTAGAAACATTTCTGCCCATATGTCACACTGTACTTTCTGGGGATGGGCAATTATTTTTCTGATATTTTGCTCACTTAGGGTAAGTTTTATCTTGTGTCTCCAAGGACGTTTTAAAAGGGCCTTATCTATCCATTCTTCTAAAATATTTAACAGAAATTCTATTTTTCAGCATGAGATCTGTTCCCTGGTTTGGGGTTGTAACTCCTAGTTATCCCACAGACATCAAAAGCCATTTCTGAAATATATTGAATTTAGATCAAAGCATTATTCATACAATTGTGTCATCAGAAAGTAATGGGCTGTTTAAATGAAAAATTGATTAAGCTGATGACTGGAATTTATTCTAGAAAGAACTTACAAGAATCTGTTCTTTCTTAACGTTAAAAGTTATATTGGCAATGCAATCATTATTTGCAGGTGACATTATCTACCTAGTAAATGCATGAGACATGAGAACCAGTAAAACTAGTAAGAGTTTTAGTAAGTTTAGAGTTTAGTAAGATTGCTAGGTATGAAGAAAATTCTAAAAATCTTTTACTTTCTAAATATCAGCAATTACCAATTTAAAAAGATAATGGGAGAAAAAGACACAATGTACAGTAGCATCAAAACCTATAAGAAATTTCAGGACCTCGATAAAGAAAACCATAAATCTTTACGGCAAGATGAAGCTTTAAAAAATTGGAAAGGTATATCATATTTATGAATGGAAATGATTTAAAGATACATGTTTTTTTTATATTTTTATTTTAAAAATAAATTTAATTTCATTAAAATCAAGTCTCATAGGGAACGTATTTAACATAATGATTCTGAAATAGATATAGAGAAATAAAGCAGGCAAAAATAGACTGGAAATTTTTACCAAAAGAAGAAACTGAAAGAAAATGAGGAGTACAGAGGAAGAGCAAGAATTAGAAAACCTTACACTGCCAGATATTAAAGTATAATGTAAGGATCCAATTAACATCATGTAGCATTGGTACAGTAACAGATAATAATCAGTGTCTCAAACTGGAAATTTGTCTTAAAATTATGTGCCTTCATATTTGTAGAGGTGGGAGTGTTTCTTTAGCTCCAGCAGGAACACAGAGGTCATGTTGCCTGTTGCTGATTTGGCAAAGCTTGGTTTGGCGATGCCTCATTTTCCCTGAATGAGCCTGCTTATTGCTGCCTCTACTAACAAGGTGGAGTTTTGCTAGCCGTCCCCACGAGCTGCCTCTTACTTTGGTTATGACTTGGAGTTTCTCCAAATCCAGTAGGGTCTAAGGCTTGCCTATCTGAGAGCCTTTCCTCTCCCCATGACTCATGGGGTCTGTAGAATTCTTATGAACGTTGCTTTCTTTGTGCTTTATTTAATTTTTGCTGTGGCTGACGTATGTGAATTTGAGCTATTGCACAGATTCCCTCCCCTCTCCACTCTCAGTGGCTTCATTTGTTATTCAATGCCAGTTAAAAATAAGACAATATAAACTTCTATATTATTTAAGCTAAACTTAAGTTTTGATATAGAGTGAACACATTTATTAATAACGTATTTCTTCTTACATATCCACAGATGTGGGTTCCAATTTGGAAAGAGTTTCACTAAGGAAAGTTTGTAGAATATTTTCAGTGTGGCTAAGGGGCAAAATAAATACTGGTCATCTTTATAGATTTTGAAAAATAAAGTAATTTCTAGGCAAGCCAACCATACCCACCTTACAACTAAATGTAATGCAAATTACCATATCAAACAGAAAATTTGAGTGTTCCAGTTAGTGGTATTTAGTTTCCTGCTTATTAATGTCAATTTAGGTGCTGCTTAGAATAATTTGCTACAGAATCATTGTATGTCATTATTTTGCCGTTGAAAGAGATTACATTTTTAGCTAAGAAGGAAGTGAGTTTGGGAAAGATCATTTTGCCAAGTTGAAATTTATGGCCAGGACTGTAAGGTATGAGGAATATATCTAGTTTTGCTTTAACAATGACTTGCTATCAGAAGTTAAGTGATCATTTTATAATTTTCTATAAAGTGAAAGAAAGGTGTTTTTAATTTAATTACCCATGCCTGAAAGGATATTTGAGTATATTCTTATTGGAATAATTAGTAATTTGAACATATCATAATAAGCTATTATATTCTTTCCAGAAATTTTTTGGTTCTTTGGTTTTCTTTGAAGGTGCTAGGAGAGTATACAGACTGACATAATATTATTCAACATACTGATACTTCTTAAGATCATAATGTTGGTTGTTAAAACTTTACTAAATTGACTTGACAGTTTCAAATTAAGTATCATCTTGTGTTTTTCCTTTCTACATATCTTTTTAATGACAGTGTCATATAATATGATGGTTTTACGAGTGGTTTTGGTATCTCATTCATCAGAGTAATCAATGGGGAAAGGAGCCATGTGGGTTGTAGTCCATTTGTATTGGATAGCACAGATGGCATTATTGATAGATGGAAATATTCCAAATATTTATTGTATAATGATATCACAAGGACTCTGACTTCTGAATTTTAATGCCTTAATTTCTACAGTAACTGGCAAAGTAAGTAATTAATTCAGTTACCACATATCCATTTAATGATATCAATGTGTGAATTGTAGCATTAATTACCTTTCAGTTAATACTGTACTTTATATGATGGGTATTTCTTTTTCTAAGCCTTTGTGTTTACTTATCTGATTTCTGACCAAGCTATCAGTTTGGTCTTGAGGATTTTAAAGTTAAAAACAATATTTGGAGCAGACAGTATGTAAAGATAGGATGCAGAAGTGAACAAAGTGCAGATTCAGTAATGGTTCTCTCCCAATATCACCTCTGTCATGTGGGAGGCCAAAGGAAAAAGGTACCCTTAAAGAATCTTTACATTTGCCTCTTGCATAAGTTTTTACCCTCAATAGATTTCTTAAAATTATGTTCTAATATAACCATAGACAAAAGGACATAATGATATAATTCAGGACCTACTTATATTTTATTACCTCAATTTGAAATTGAGTTATTCCAGGAAGGGTTACTGCTGGATGGCTAATACACCATCCTCTCAAATGTTTGACACCATTCCAGAATCACATTTGCACTACTAGAAATAAATGAAAGCCAGTAAAAAAAAGATCTTCACTTTTTACTTTTGTATTTTATATTTTTTGTATTCTTTAAATACATACTGAATGCATATAGTCATGCCTTACTTTTGCAATTGCTAAGTTAAAAATGATAGTTTGAGTCATTCTAAAACTTCTGTTGCCATTGTTTTATTTTTAAAATACTATCAACCCCTAGTATTGAAGACCTACTATGTATTTAAACACTGCTGGGAGCTCTCTGATATTACCTCCAGGTTACTTACTATTTTACTTAGGAAGTAATATAAATTCCTTGAGTAGTGACCTTCTTTCCAAACTAAAAATTAGGACACATTGTCCAACAGTGTTTTGTTTTTTCAGTTTGTTACTGTGAGAAAAATTACAAAGGTGCCAAAATAAATGAAATAAATAATTTTTAAAAGAACTAAAGATTATTTACATTTAAGTTATAAATTTAGCAAGTTACCTCCAATACTGGCTGACACCACTAAATTCCCAGTATCTAGCTCACTGCCTTGCACATGTCAAATTCAACGTTTGTTGATTGCATAGTGATAAACAAGGTAGGATAGTTTATATCCATAAAGATGATTGGAAATAGAGTTTAATTATATGCTTTCAAAATGATAGTGTGATCCCACTAACGAAATAGAAGCTTTATACTAAATTTTGATAAGATCAATCTTTTTAAAAAGTTCTTATAGAAATAGACAATGTAATTATATTGGAAGAGTAAGTTGACCAAGCTTTATTTAGTCAAAATATCCAATAGTGTACAGTGGGTCAAGAGGACAAAACAACTTAGACCTATCCAGAGACATCCCATTCAAACAGACTGGCTATGTATGATTTAGGGCAAAACTTCTTGCATTCTTACTGCCCTGGCAAGTACAAATGGACCAAATACACCCTGATGATCCCAGATTTCTCCAACGCTCTAGGACAATTTCAGAAGCATTGATGAAAATGGCATAGATAATATTCTGATAGAAATCTCAGGACCGATAATAAACCAAGAAAAAGGCTAGCACTAACTGAAGTGATATGGAATTTTAAATATTCTACATATATTTACTGTTCCTTTTAAAAACAGTCAAAGTCTAAGTAAAATAAAATGCATGAATATTTTGTTGTCACTAAAGCCTTCTATTTCCTTTATTTATGGAATAAAATATATGAGTGCTTTCCAGTAAAATTTGGGAATAATTTTAAATCTGAACTTTGTATCATATTTGCAGCCTTGAAACTTCGCTGATCTTTTTCACTTTTCTCATTATCAGTGTTTGTTTCTCTCCCTCTCTCCTTTCTCCCTTTATACTCTTTTAGGCATTGAGAGACAGAATTAAAAACTGACAGGCAAATCAGCTATTACTTTGAATCTCCAAACAGGAAAACTTCCTCTCAGGCAACACTGCAAAATATAGTCACATTGTTATGTGATTATTGTTATTCTAGGAAGATTTTATTTTTCTCTTCTTATTTTAAATTTTATATATTTGGAGAAATTTTGTTATATCTTTCCATTGATGGAAAGTCTAATTACATTTATAGTGAATGAATGACTCTCTTCACTGTATTTTGCTACAGATTTTTCTCATAAAAGTTCTTATCCGACTTCTGGGTATGACCCATCCTCCCCCACCCCCACCCCCAAAAAGTAAAACATGAAGACTAAACCTCAGAATTTAATTTGTGTTCCTGTAATTTCATATGACCCCAAGTTATTTAGAGACAAACAAATGATATTACAATTATGTTTTAAATAAGCAAGGCCTGTGTAGAAGCAAATTTTTTAAATAATGTTTTAAGAGCACCAGAATATTTATCCAACTAATCTTCTTTAAAGATGTAATGCTCTTACAGAGGAAATAAAATAAAGGTGCTCAACAATAAATTTCTAAATTTAGTCCTGAGCATTCAAACTTTGATTTAATCAAATTTATCAGAAAAAAAAAATTTTCCAGGCAACCCACCTAATTTCTGAAGACAGTTACTATTAAGTAACTGATCACGCTAGTGAATAAAGAAATAAATGTTGGCATACTAAGGCCATATATAAGCTGAAGTTCTTGAACAAAAGCAGCCTGTCAACTACAGTACGTTTAAGTACAGGAACGATTGATGTTTGCCAAATGTCAAATCAGAGAGAAGAAAAATGTTTTCAAGCTTAGGAGATTACCAACAATGAAAGGGAAAATAAATAAAAATTTAGATGTACAATGTTGTTTTACCTTGTCAGGGAAATGTTAATTGAAATCAGGCCTCCTTTTTGAAAAACATAATGTAAAATTTCCACCAAAAGACTACTCAGGAGTCTGACAATTAATGCAAAAGTAGAATTTTAAAAGATACAAAATGATGGCTGACATTGACAAAAATTGTGCTGTTAGATTATCAAAAAGCTATGCACTAGATTTCATTGTCAGTGATCTCCTACAGATTAATTAATGTAATCGGTTATGTTTTAAAAGAAAACTAGGAGTTCTGAAAAATATCGACATGAACCATGTGAGACTTCATCATGAATTCAATAGTTAAAATACACAGGTTTCTGTTTATTTCTTCTGCGTTATCAGGTTTATGACATTTATTTGGTAGCTAGATATTGTTTTGAATGTGCAATGATTTACTAAAAGACAGCTCGCTTATGATCCATGTTAAGAACATGCAGTGCATTCAAATAACCTAGGTAACGTTAGGCCTTTCACCTCCAAGCATATGTTTCATTTTCCTAAGGTTGGGATTAAATTGAGATTTTGTATTCATTTGAAGTATAATTGTAATGAGAACCTTTAACATGGGTCAAATGGAGAATAGTGGCACCCTGGAAGTGCTTAGAAATCATTTGCCTTTCTTATACATTGTTCCACAGTAGGATTGAAAAAGATTACCACTCCTTGTTTAACGATGTTATATTGCTCTATCTGTGAATCTAATGAAATCTTTGGCAGAAGAGAGCACAAATTTCTCAAATGGATTTTAGAAAATAAGAAGGCATCTGAATCAAATAATTATACATTTGAAATACATGAGATACTGTTAACAATCTTTACCTACAGAAAGTCAGAGATATGTATATATATATTTTAGACTCTTAATGTTTCCTTTTTATTCCCATAATGGAAAGTGGGGGAAAATTGTATTTTATTTGCCCACAGACATGGTAAAGAATTACCCAGCAAAGCTATGTACCCAAACAGATTTTTCCAGACTCCTTTTTTACTCTGAAGCAGTCTTTTTATTTGAGCACCATAAGTGCACCATCTTTCTCACTGAAGTGCTGAGATATATTAGCACGACTCTCCCTCTCAGGACCTTGACTTTGTTAAAGACAAGAGGAAATAAACTATTTTTTTGTGCTGCTTGTCTGTGAGTGCTAAACTGGATCAGCCTGTGAGCAAAAACTGGCCTGTCACTGAATGACCAGCTACTGAAAACCATGTAAAAATTATATTAGATTGGATAGTATCACAGATCTTAAAGAATGTTTCTTTATGAAACAATGCAAATATTAATAAAATTCATTAAGCTGTACACGGTATTCAGCAACTGTTTTAGTGCTAAAATATACCAGCGATTGCTTAGGGCTAGATTATTCTGTCTCAAAAGAAAATGATAAGTTAGGTCACTGTAAGAAGCTAAAATAATACAGTATTTTCTTAGAGAGTTACAGCCTTTTCCCCTAAGTGGAAATGTATTTATGTTGAGCACATTCTAGGATGGAAGCTTGTTTGAATGTCCCAATAAATCCAGTCACTACTTCAGGACACAAAGAAGTATTGCTTACCCAAGAATTATTAAAGAAGGGAAAGTGTTCCATTCGGTAAACTCCCTAAGGTAACATGAAAGTTCTGCTGTATGACCACCATCCTTGGTCTTCCCAATACCACTGGAAGTAAATATATTAATACAGTTACTATTCATTGTTTATGCTTGATAAAAGCCTTTCAAATGTGCCTAGAAAACAGCACTATATTGTGCATAGTAGAGACAATCCTCATCAAAATCTGGAACAAGATGCCTAGCATAGCACTATAATTTAAAATTATTCTGGAAGTTCTAGACAATTCAGTAATATAATGAAATGATACAAGATTTATTAGAAAAAAGAGCATATTTTCATGAAATATATAATCACATACAATATAATTTACATCAAACATACCTAAAATTGCCCAGGGCTTATTCATCCTGTTTCAGAAGAATGTGATAAATTGGGATAATGGGAATGGGCTGACATAATACGACTTTTCTAATACATTTTCAGACTCCTACCTTAAGTAAACATAGATTTATGTTGCTCACATTGTAACATGGAGAAACCCAAGTGAATCAAGTGGAAAACTACTTGAACTAAAAAGAGAATTAATTAAGATGGCAAGATACAAAATAAATAATATTCTTAAAAAATGCCTATCCATCAATAGTATCTTGATTTGGGGGTAAGGAAAAGGGAAAATAAATTCATGGTAACAATAACAATTATAAAATATCTGGTAATATCCTTAATACAAATTGCACAAGACCCCTATCTGGAAAGAATTACAAAACTTTCCTAGCAACATATAAAAAGACAAATAAATGTAAAGAATTATGCTTCTGAATGGGAATATTGTAAAGATAGCAATTAATGTATAGATGTAACGTTAGCACATCAATCAAAGTCCTAGTGGGATTATTTTAGGAACATGAAGAAATTATTCTAAAATGGTTAGGATTCAGAATAGCAAAGGTGAAGTATATATTAAATATATTAATATCATATATTAAATATGAAAATATTTTCTAACACCATATTTTAAGTGGCATGATATGACTACAGCCAGAATCTACACTTATATTAGTAAAATGGAACAGATAAGCATAAAATTAACCCTAGCATTTCTGTGAATCAAATATGACAGAAGCTCCTAATAAAGTAGATAGGATAGGTTATTCAGTGAAGGATCGTAAGAGATTTGGCCAGAATTTGGGGAGAAATAAAAGAGTGATACAATGGAATTCAGACACAATATATAAGTTTTTAAGAATTTTAGTTACATAGAAATGTTCATAAAATAGAGAAAATATGAAAATATTTATACAATATGAGCCAAGTCTGGTAAAATACATATATATATATATATATATATATGAAAAAAGGGGGGGAGATGTTATTATGACTGCAGGTGATTTTAGTTTTCTTCTTTATACTTTTTTGTTATTTCCAACTTTTTCCTTCAATTATAATATATTACATAATCAGAAAGATAAAAATTTTCGCCTTTGTTATTTAAAGCAGCCTTCATGTTATCTAAGTACAGTTATCCCTTGGTATCCATGGGTTATTGGTTCCAGGACCTTTTGCCGATGACAAAATCCTAGGATGCTCAAGTTCCTTATACAAAATGTCATAGAATTCGCTTATAACCTATGTACATCTGCCCGTATACAGTTGATCCTTGAACAACATGGGTTTGAATTGCATGGGTCCACTTATATGTGAATTTTTTTTCAATAAACATAGAGTCAGCTCTCCGCATCGCAGATTCAACAAACTGCAGGTCAAAATTTCCATCCGTGGTTGGTTGAATCTGTGTATGTGAAACCCGCGAATATGGAGGGTTCACTGTACTCATTGTACTATACCATTTTATATAAGGGACTTGAGCATCCGTGGTTTTTGTTACCTGCAGAAGGTCCTGGAATCAATCCCTGGTGGGGATTAATCACCTCTAGATTACTTAATACCTAATAGAATGTAAATGTTATGTAAATAGTTGTAAATAAAATGCAAATTCTATGTAAATAGTTGCTGTCCAGGCAAATTCAAGCTTTGCTTTTTGGAACTTTCTGGAATTTTAGGGGGAGATAATTTTGATTTGCAGTTGGTTGAATCCATGGATGCTGCACCTGCAAATATGGAGGGCCAATTGTACTTAACAAATGTTATATATTTTCTGGCATAAAATACAGACTTTCTTCAGGAAGATACTGTTTTGTTGTTGTTTTAGTCTCTAAAATCAGCAGGCTTTTATTTTCTTTTCCTTTTGCGATGATGTACAGTTAGAATAAGATCTATAAGCAGGGAACATACAGCAATGCTTACGTTTATATTTCCAACACCTAGCATAATGGCTGACACATAGAGGGCATGCAATAAGTATTTAACTAAAGAAATAACTAATCAATACAAAACTCACCTATTTCCAAAAAGTATTAATGAATTAGCTCTTTCAGATAATCTTTTTTATGTTGTCATTTGTTAGGATACAATCTAATCAAGAAATGCCAATCATTTGATTATCTAGTATCTAACTTGAACTAGTTAAAAATTTTTCCTGTTTTTATTTAATCTATTTAGATGTGGTTTAGTACACAGGGCAAGAACTGAGATGACCAAAGAAACATCTTACCACCTTACATTGTGACATGCTAACCCTAGAATTTGGTAATCTTCCTGGGGATCTAACATTTCTTTTGGATAGGCCAAGACTTCTCCTGTGGGAAAAGAGAAACCACTCAAGTGCACCTCTTCCTTAAAGAGCTCAAGTTTTAATTCTTAGAGAACCATTTTGCATTAAAACAACTCCCTGGAATATACATTATAATGACATCACAATACTGGACCATTAACCTTTCTCCCAGTCCTGGTGCCCTCATCTTGAGAGACATTTTTTTTCTCTTTATTATATACCCACTCTCCTTTTGCCTTCCACTGAGCATTGTCTTGTTCTGCTCCGAGAGGCTCTTCTTCCCCCAGAGTCATTTATATTCAGCTATTTTGCTGAATTATATTAAGCCACTGTGTTGTAAGTGAATTACTGCATCCTTTTTTATGACACAAGGACTCTCCAGATAAAAGCTTGATAATGTCATCCTTGATTTACATTAAAAAAAATAATGACATGAAAAAGAATTGGTCTAGAGGTCAAGAAATTTGGAGTCTAGTCTTTATTATTTTTCTCTGAGTCCCAAGTTAAATAAATGGCAGTTAAATCAACTGTGGCTTCAACTTTCTTAAAAAAAATCTTAATATCACCTTCTATCGCTAACAGTCTTTGACCATTTCATTGATTTATTTTTTCAACCAATGCCATTTATTGAATTCTTGCTAATTCCTCAGCACTGTGCCAGGTATTTATTTGGGACAAAGAAATGATTAAGAGATAATTCTCACCTCCATGATACAGTTACATTGCTTTCTTTATGAAACTGTGAGGGAGATGATTATTCTATAATTGAGATGTTGAATCTTGATTTCTGATTGAGCTTCCTAGGCAAGGACTTTTGAAATGAGAGCATTAAATTTTGTGATACCATTCTATCAAGAGGACAATACATAATTTTTTAAATAATTTCTGTATTTAAAAGTATTTGGAATGTTATTTTATAAAAAGGCATTTATATTTTTATAATCACTTCTTGGTTATACTTAGAGTAGTGTACTACCTATATTCAACTTTTAAAAATTATTGAGCTGGCAACTTTCTTGCATGACGACTTTTCAGATAAATACTTCTGATCCTGTTGTGCTTGCTATTACTATCCCTCAAGAAAAACTTAACACATTTCATTTTTGTTCACCTGAGGAAATTGCTTTTAAAAGAAAATACCCAGATAGCTTTTCAAGACGAATAGTGCTTCCTGATTTTCACTTGACTCAAAGGGTAGAATAAATGAATAATTCTGTATGCAAGTTTCTTGGTTTGCTTACAACTTTCTGCTAAGACTCCAGAGACCTTTAAGCAAAGGATTCCACCAATTACATTTGTTGTATGTGTATGTGTGTGTACATTTTTTTCAGAAAGCATATGTTAGTAGGGCTATTAAGCAATTAGCTTCATGCATATAGATAGTTCGTTTTGCACCAAACCATATGATGTGATTGGAATTTATAGAAAACCATCTTTCTTGCCAGGAATTGAGGCGAGCTAATTCTCTAGTTTGGAGAAGTGTGGTCTTATGGCTGCAATCTGTACCCTTAAAAATTAGGAACCTAGAATTCTATATTCAATAGCTTAGAAAGGCACATAAAATGTAAAAGTTTTGTCTTTAATAAATACAGAAATTGGAAAGAAAAACCCAAGTAGAGTACCTGATTCATGTTGCATGCTCACTACATGTTTGTTAACTTACAATGAAATGAAACCAGCAAGGGTTGAGATTAGGGTTTTTTTAATATAAAATATGTGCCATGAGGTCTTATGTCCTTGCCAGATTTGGCTCTGAGCTTTCTAGCAGTCTATGCAAGAAGGGAAATGCCATCAGCGAAGGAATCTGTAATGTCAATGAGATAAAAACAAACTGGCTGCTCAGGAGAAGCCCAGCTATTTCAGATATTTAATAATTATTTCCAGAATGAATGAATGATGCTGACAGCTGAGAAAAATTTCTCCCGTTTGCATTCTTAGGAGGTCACTTGCCTCTTCACCATTTTTCCAGCAAATAGCCGAGAACTTCACGTGGCTATTTTTCAGATCAGTGCCTAAGAGTTGTTCAGGAAAACTGCTATTATGGAAGTGAAACACAGTCACAGCCTGATAATATGCCTCAATTCAAACAATATTCTGAAATACCTAGAAATCCGGAAGCAGAGGTAGATCGATTGCATATACTTCAGGTATGTATATATTTTCCATGTGTTAAGTAAGATTCATGGCCACCTTTTGAAGCTCTAGTTGCACTTTACAAAAGGAGTGTGCTACCATGTTGTCTCATTTTTATAGCATTCATATCCCTGGCCACAGCATTAATCATTTTTTTTCTTTTGGGGGTGGTGGAGGTTATACTAAAAAATCCATGGAATGTCTATTACAAGATGTAAAATTCTACATGATTGGCCTTTTGTAAATATTAAGCAAAACCAGTAAATCAAAATGATCAGATTAACATATTTTAGCAGAACATCCATATGAAAGGAAATGTTGACATTCTTTATGAAAGCTGTTTTTTCTCTTTACTGCTGCCATTTTTATTGTGGATTTCCCTGTTCAGCACTTAGTTCCAATTTTTTAAATGATCCATTTCAACACTAGACAGCAATATTCTTCCAGTCATATGAGTTTTTTGTTGCGTTTTATTACGTTAAAGATTGCAGAGCTCTACTGTGAATTACATTATTAACATTCCTTATATTTTAGAGGACTGTGTTCACAAGCATTATGACTGGGTCCAGGAATTCTTTGTTTGGGCCTTTGAAGAGAAAAGTCCAATGCAATTTAATCTTTAGTAGTAACTAGGTTATGAATGTATTGTATTTACAATTACAAAAAATTTGATAGTACAAAAAACAATGGATAATTCATTCAAGAATTCCAAAGAAATGTTTGATTTAAAGGAGGTACCCAGTTGAAAATGGTAAAATATTCAAGTAATAAACAATTCACCTAAATATAGATTCTCAGGACTTTGCTTTTACAACTTAGCTGGTTTAGCTCAAAATGCAGTTTTCTTAGAAACAATGCTAAAAATTCAGGTCCATCCTAAATGGATACTTCATTGCCAGTGCTATCTCTACCCTTAAGAACTTGCTTGCTGGTGGTGTGGAAAAAATAAGGCAAGGACACAAATAACTCAGCAAACCTCTTTTCAACACATTGTCAAGTGCCTTATAAAGCAAGCTCAAACATGGCAGAAAGCCACCACTGAATTTCAGAGTAGAAGAATGCATAAATTGTTACAAGCTTATTCTATAGATCAACTACCCAGAATTTGGGAGGTTTGTGCTAGTACCTTACTCTCAACCCCCCTTGTCATTTCTCCTTCTCCCAGCATAAGTACCTCACTGCCCACCTACTCCCCCAAAACGATGGGACAGGTATAAACCTGTTCCAGCTAATATTCCAGCTGATATGATCATTGGAACTTTACTGGATTTCAGAACTTTACTCTTTTTATTAACCTTAAAATCTCTACCAAGGACTCTGCTCTTGCTTAAGTAAATGATTAATATTGATCCAAAAAATGACAAATTTACAAACCTTTAGAGATTTTTATCTCTTCACTACAAGTGGCAGAGTTTCTGAACCATAATCGATTTTCACTTGTGATAATTTTGTGATGTATTTAGCATAGAACAATACACTTGTTAATATTTTGAGAATTGTTTATACTGTTTTACCTTAAATTTTTTTAATTGAAGTATAGTTGGTGTATATATTATATGTTACAGGTGTACAATATAGTGATTCATAATTTTTAAAGGTTATACTCCATTTATAGTTATTACAAAATATTGGCTATATTCCCCATGTTGTACAATATATTATTATAGCTTATTTTATATCTAATAGTTTGTACTTCTTAATCCCTTACCCCTATCTTACCCCTCCCGCTCCCCTCTCCCCATTGGTAACCACTAGTTTGTTCTCTGTATCTGTGAGCCTGCTTCTTTTCTGTTATATTCACTAGCTTGTTGTATTTTTTAGATTCCGCACATAAGTGATATCATACAGTATTTGTCTTCTCAGTCTGACATATTTCACTTAGCATAATGCCCTCCAAGTCCATTCATGCTGCTGCAAATGGCAAAATTTCATTCTTTTTTATGTCTGAGTAGTATTCTATTCTGTATATATATATATATATATATATATATATATATATATATATATATATATATCACATCTTCTTTATCCATTCATCCGTTGGTGGACACTTAGGTTGCTCCCATTCCTGGAAACTGTAAATAATGCTACTATGAACATTGGGGTGCATGTATTTTTCCAATCAGTGTTTTTGTTTTTGGTTTTTTGGATATATACCCAGCAGTGGTACCTTAAATTTCATGTTTGCATTTGGAGACCAGTTTTTCTTTTTCCTGTAGATCCCATTTAAATGTGATTGAGAACCCTATTCTATTAAATGGAGAATACCTCATTTTATCAATACTTGCATTTTTCTCCTGGTCTCCCAATCAGAGATGATATCTTAAATATTTACATCTACAATAATACCCACCCCAGCCCACCAGCCAGCCCAGACTTCCAGATTCTTCTGTCTCTCCCTGGCTCCCTCAAATTCCTATGGAGACTGAAGTTCCTACAGCTACAAGGACAAGGACAAGGGCCAGCCAGCCTGTGGGGATCCCTGTGGGAGCCACTGGCAGTAACCAGGAGGCAAGACTTTGAGAGACTGGCTCAGCATCAATTAGTCAGAGTAGGTTTCTGGAACCTGGTTAACTGGGCATATTAACTCATTAGCTGTTATATCAAGAGTATCCTGGGTGAGAAGCCAGTGTGGCCCAGGCACTTTTACCAAATGTTTAAATAATATTTTAATAATCTGTATAATCTGTGGACATTTACCCATAAATATTGGCCGAGTATCAGACCTACTCAGAACCCATCATAAGAAATTGGATCTCCAAACTTAAGACAGTGAGGATAAACAAGCATTTTAGCCACCTATCTAAAAGTTTCCTTGTCTTCCATACTTGAATCAGACCTTCTGCTTTGAATGTGGGTTTAATGCCTGCAAAACTTTTGATACCTGTTTACCCAAACCTTTGACTTTTTCCTTCTAAGCCTCAGTTTCCTTTTCTGTAAAACAGTTAAGTTAATAGCATTTCAACGTACGTTACTGTGAGGTGTAAATGAAACAATGCAAGGAAAATTCTTAGTACAATACCTGGAATACAGTTAGTGTTAGCTATTATCTACTTTTCCCAAGATCTTCAGTTAATGAATTTTATAATCCTATATGCAGGTTCATAGCAAATCAGTATATTTGGTTACACGAACACATGCTGTGCATTGTGTTAGAACAAAAAGATGAACAGAAAAATAGGTTATTATTGGGTATGAGAGGTTTTCATGCTTTCAGACACTATAGGGCTATTATTGTATACTCTGATGACTTGAAGGAGCCAAGGGCTGCAGTGACTGATGTCAGCTTGTGGCTTCTGGGCTTTTATTCCTAATGAGGAAGAGCTCTTCTCTCTCTCTAGAAAGAGGGGGATCCTTTGTCAAGCTTCGGGTCTCCCTGTACTCATATATTATCTTTTCCTTTGACTTTTGCTCAAAACTGGGGAATAGAGCATATCTTAAAAGCACCAGTGTCAGGAAACCCCAGGCTCTTTTGTTTCTGGGCAACATGAATAAGAAGACTGTCATAAAAGGTATGGAACCTTAGGAGGAAATAAATAAAAATGAATCCTAGAGGGCAGCATAAAAAAGTGTATAGAAAAACTCTGTTAACAAGTAAATGAGTCTTTTTAACAAGGTTTTCTTGTCATCCTCTTAGACTGGCATTGAGTCTTCATTTGAACCATGTCACATTAGGTGCTCTGAGCAAAAGTCAATTATATTCTAGAAACCTCATGAAGACTAAACATCAAAATAAGAGTTGGAAGGAAGCACTGTGGCATGCCATTTGCTGAGAGCTTCTTTGAACCATGTCTATTTGCTTCCTCTTCCCCCTTGGTCATATTCACAATATGGGGTTTTTGTTTTCGGACTTCCCTTCTCGAAAGTCTCACGTAAGTGTGTGTCATTGTCCCAGTCACATATTGGTTTAGCATTGACTAATTAACTTTTCTTGATGTTTTCTTCATCATCCACGAGGTGGAAAAATTCCTCAGATGCCTTTCAAAAACTCCCAGCTAATTCTCTAGTGATTTCTAAACCAAAAGTGTTTGCATTATTCTAACTCTAAAATTTCTTAGTCTGAAAAATACGTATATGATGATGGTCCTTCTTTGAAGCAGTTTTATTTAAACCACTTTCCTCCTGTTCTTGCCATGCAACTATCTTCATTACTACCAAGGAACAACTGCCATGACCATCTAGATTAATAATTGAAAGCCAAAAATAAAAGAAAGAAAAATGTAAAGCTGGACTTATATATGAGAAATTATTAAACCATAATTGCAGATGTTAAAGAGTATCCAAATATTATTGATTCATCTTAGGTTTGCATGTCTGTTGATATGATTTTCTTTGTTAACTGAAAAAATCCCTGTCTTTTTTGTAAAGTTGGGATCATTTAGCAAAGTCAGATTTAGTGAATGTCCCAATTTCTCTGTCCTTGCATTGTTGTTAGAAAGAGGAGAGATCTGAAACCCCCTCTTTTGTTTTAATCATACAAGTTTTTTTTTTAACATCTTTATTGGAGTATAATTGCTTTACAATGTTGTGTTAGTTTCTGCTTTATAACAAAATGAATCAGCTATATGCATACATATATCCCCATATCCCCTCCCTCTTGCATCTCCCTCCCACCCTCCCTATCCCACTCCTCTAGGTGGTCACAAAGCACCCAGCTGATCTCCCTGTGCTATGCAGCTGCTTCCCACTATCTGTTTTACATTTGGTAGTGTATATATGTCAATGCCACCCTCACACTTCGTCCCAGCTTACCCTTCCCTGTCCCCGAGTCCTCAAGTCCATTCTCTATGTCTGTGTCTTTATTCCTGTCCTGCCCCTAGGTTCTTTAGAACCATTTTTTTTTAATTCCATATATATGTGTTAGCATATGATATTTGTTTTTCTCTTTCTGACTTACTTCACTCTGTATGACAGCCTGTAGGTCCATCCACCTCACTACAAATAACTCAATTTCATTTCTTTTTATGGCTGAGTAATATTCCATTGTATATATGTGTCACATCTTCTTTATCCATTCATCTGTCGATGGACACTTAGGTTGCTTCCATGTCCTGGCTATTGTAAATGGTGCTGCAATGAACATTGTGGTACTTGTTTCTTTTTAAATTATGGTTTTCTAGGGTATATGCCCAGTAGTGGGATTGCTGGGTCGTATGGTAGTTCTATTTGTAGTTTTTTAAGGAACCTCCGTACTGTTCTTCATAGTGGCGGTATCAATTTACATTCCCACCAACAGTGCAAGACAGTTCCTTTTTTCCACACCCTCTCCAGCATTTATTGTTTGTAGAATTTTTGATGATGGCCATTCTGACCAATGTGAGGTGATATCCTCATTATGGTATTAATTTGCATTTCTCTAATGATTAGTGACGCTGAGCACCCTTTCATGTGTTTGAGGGCAATCTGTATGTCAGCTTTGGAGAAATGTCTGTTTAGGTCTTCTGCCCATTTTTGGATTGGGTTGTTTGTTTTTTTTGATATTGAGCTGCATGAGCTGCTTGTAAATTTTGGAGATTAATCCTTTGTCAGTTGCTTCATTTGCAAATATTTTCTCCCATTCTGATGTTTGTCTTTTCACCTTGTTTATAGTTTCCTTTGCTGAACAAAAGCTTTTAAGTTTCATTAGGTCCCATTTGTTTATTTTTGTTTTTATTTCCATTTCTCTAGGAGGTGGGTCAAAAAGGATCTTGCTGTGATTTATGTCATAGAGTGTTCTGCCTATCTTTTCCTCTAAGAGTTTTATAGTGTCTCAGCTTACATTTAGGTCTTTAATCCATTTTGAGTTTTTTTTTGTGTATGGTGTTAGGGAGTGTTCTAATTTCATTCTTTTACATGTAGCTGTCCAGTTTTCCCAGCACCACTTATTGAAGAGGCTGTCTTTTCTCCATTGTATGTTCTTGCCTCCTTTATCAAAGATAAGGTGACCATATGTGCGTGGGTTTATCTCTGGGCTTTCTATCCTGTTCCATTGATCTGTATTTTGGTTTTCCTGCCAGTACCATGCTGTCTTGATTACTGTACCTTTGTAGTATAGTCTGAAGTCCGGGAGCCTGATTCCTCCAGCTCCATTTTTTTTTTCTCAACATTGCTTTGGCTAATCAGTGTTTTTTGTGTTTCCATACAAATTGTAAAATTTTTTTGTTCTAGTTCTGTGAAACATGCCAGTGGTAGTTTGAAAGGCATTGCATTGAATCTGTAGATTGCTTTGGATAGTATAGTCGTTTTCACAGTGTTGATTCTTCCAATCCAAGAACGTGGTATATCTCGCCATCTGTTTGTATCATCTTTAATTTCCTTCATCAGTGTCTTACAGGTTTCTGCATACAGGTCCTTTGTCTCCTTAGGTAGGTTTATTCTTAGATATTTTACTCTTTTTGTTGGCGATGGTAAAAGGGAATGTTTCCTTAATTTCTCTTTCAGATTTTTCATTGTTACTGTATAGGAATACAAGACATTTCTGTGCATTAATTTTGTATCCTGCTACTTTACCAAATTCATTGATTAGCTCTAGTAGTTTTCTGGTAGCATCTTTAAGATTCTCTATGTATAGTATCATGTCATCTGCAAACAGTGACACTTTTACTTCTTCTTTTCCAATTTGGATTCCTTTTATTTTTTTTCTTCTCTGACTGCCATGGCTAAAACTTCCAAAATTATGTTGAATGATAGTGGTGAGAGTGGGCAACCTTGGCTTGTTCCTGATCTTAGAGGAAATGGTTTCAGTTTTTCACCGTTGAGAATGATGTTGGCTGAGGGTTTGTCATATATGGCCTTCATTATGTTGTGGTAGGTTCCCTCTGTGCCTACTTTCTGGACAGTTATTATCATAAATGGGTGCTGAATTTTGTTGAAAGCTTTTTCTGCTTCTATTGAGATTATCATATGGTTTTTATCCTTTAGTGTGTTAATATGGTGTATCACAGTGGTTGATTTGCATGTATTGAAGAATCCTTGCATTCCTGGGATAAACCCCACTTGTTTATGATGTATGATCTTTTTTATGTGCTGTTGGAATCTGTTTGCTAGTATTTTGTTGAGGATTTTTGCATCTATGTTCATCAGTGATATTGGCCTGTAGTTTTCTTTCTTTGTGATATCCCTGTCCGGTTTTCGTATCAGGGAGATGGTGGCCTTATAGAATGCGTTTGGGAGTGTTCCTCCCTCTGCTATATTTTGGAAGAGTTTGAGAAGGATAGGTGTTAGCTCTTCTCTAAATGTTTGATAGAATTCACCTGTGAAGCCATCTGGTCCTGGGTTTTTATTCGTTGGAAGATTTTTAATCACAGTTTCAATTTCAGTGCTTGTGATTGATCTCTTCATATTTTCTATTTCTTCCTGGTTCAGTCTTGGAAAATTGTGTTTTCCTAAGAATTTGTCCATTTCTTTCAGGTTGTCCATTTTATTGGCATATAGTTGCTTGTAGTAATCTCTCATGATCCTTTAGATTTCTGCAGTGTCAGTTGTTACTTCTCCTTTTTCCTTTCTAATTCTGTTGGTTTGAGTCTTCTCCCTTTTTTTCTTGGTGAGTCTGGCTAATGCTTTATCAATTTTGTTTATCTTATCAAAGAACCAGCTTTTAGTTTATTGACCTTTGCTATTGTTTCCTTCATTTCTTTTTCATTTATTTCTGATGTGATCTTTATGATTTGTTTCCTTCTGCTAACTTTGGGGGGGTTTTTGTACTTCTTTCTCTAATTGCCTTAGGTATAAGTTTAGGTTGTTTATTTGAGATGTTTCTTATTTCTTGAGGTAGGATTGTATTGCTATAAACTTCCCTCTTAGAACTGCTTTTGCTGCATCCCATAGATTTTGGGTCATCGTGTTTTCATTGTCATTTGTTTCTAGGTATTTTTTTATTTCCTCTTTGATTTCTTCCTTGACCTCATAGTTATTTTGTAGCATATTGTTTAGCCTACGTGTGTTTGTAATTTTTACGGTTGTTTTTTTCCTGTAATTGATATCTAGTCTCATAGCATTGTGGTCAGAAAAGATACTTGATATGATTTCAATTTTCTTAAATTTACCGAGGCTTGATTTGTGACCTAAGATGTGATCTATCCTGCAGAATGTTCCATGAGCACTTGAGAACAAAGCGTATTCTGTTGGTTTTGGCTGGAATGTCCTATAAATATCAATTAAGTCCATCTTGTGTAATGTGTCATATAAAGCTTGTATTTCCTTATTTAGTGTCATTTTGGAGGATCTGTCCATTGGTGAAAGTGGGTTGTTAAAGTCCCCTACTATTATTGTGTTACTGTCAATTTCCCCTTTTATGGCTGTAAGCATTTGCCTTATGTATTGAGGTGCTCCTATATTGGGTGCATAAATAATTACAATTGTTATATCTCTTCTTGGATTGATCCCTTGACTGTTATGTAGTGTCTTTCTTTGTCTCTTCTAATAGTCTTTATTTTAAAGTCTATGTTGTCTGATATGAGTATTGCTACTCCAGCCTTCTTCTGATTTCCATTTGCATGGAATATCTTTTTCCGTCCCCTCACTTTCAGTCTGTATGTATCCGTAGGTCTGAAGTGGGTCTCTTGTAGACAGCATATATATGGGTCTTGTTTTTGTATCCATTCAGCCAGTCTATGTCTTTTGGTTGAAGCATTTAATCAACTTGTATTTAAGGTAATTATTGATATGTATATTCCTATTACCATTTCCTTAATTGTTTTGGGTTTGTTTTTGTAGGTCTCTTCCTTCTGTTATGTTTCCTGCCTAGAGAAGTTCCTTTAGCAATTGTTGTAAAGCTGGTTTGGTGGTGCTGAATTCTCTTAGCTTTTGCTTGTCTATAAAGGTTTTAATTTCTCTGTCAACTCTGAATGAGATCCTGGCTGGGTAGAGTTATCTTGTTCGTAGGTTTTTCCCTTTCTTCACTTTAAATATGTCCTGCCACTCCGTTCTGGCTTGCAGAGTTTCTGCTGTAAGATCAGCTGTTAACCTAATGGGGATTCCCTTGTGTGTTATTTGTTGCTTTTCCCTTGCTGCTTTTAATATTTTTTTCTTTGTATTTAATTTTTGAACATTTGATTAATATGTGTCCTGGTGTGTTTTCCTTGGGTTTATCATGTATGGGACTCTCTGCACTTCCTGGACTTGGTTGACTATTTCCTTTCCCATGTTAGGGAAGTTTTCAACTATAATCTCTTCAAATATTTTCTCAGACCCTTTCTTTTTCTCTTCTTCTTCTCCACCCCTATAATTCGAATGTTGGTGCATTTAATGTTGTCCCAGAGGTCTCTGAGACTGTCCTCAATTCTTTTCATTCTTTTTTCTTTATTCTGCTCTGTGACAGTTATTTCCACTATTTTATCTTCCAGGTCACTTATCCCTTCTTCTGCCCCAGTTATTCTGCTATGGTGTCCTCCTAGAGAATTTTTAATTTCATTTATTGTGTTGTTCATCATTGTTTGCTCTTTAGTTTTCTAGGTCCTTGTTAAACGTTTGTTGTATTTTCTCCATTCTGTTCCCAAGCCTTTGGATCATCTTTACTATCATTATTCTGAATTCTTTTTCAGGCTGACTGTCTATTTCCTCTTCAGTTGTTAGGTCTGGTGGGTTTTTATCTTGCTCCTTCATCTCCTGCATATTTCTCTGTCTTCTCATTTTGCTTAACTTACTGTATTTGGGGTCTCCTTTTCACAGACTGCAGGTTCACAGTTCCCGTTGTTTTTGGTGTCTGCCCCCAGTGGCTGAGGTTGGTTCAGTGGCTTGTGTAGGGTTCCTGGTGGAGGGGACTTGTGCCTATGTTCTGGTGGGTAGGGCTGGATCTTGTCCTTCTGGTGGGCAGGGCCGTGTCCGGTGGTATGTTTTGGGGTGTCTGTGAACTTAGTATGATTTTACTCTCTGCTAATGTTTTACTCTCTGCTGTTGTGTTTACTCTCTGCTAATGTGTGGGGTTGTGTTCCTGTCTTGCTAGTTGTTTGGCATGGGGCATCCAGCACTGGACCTTGCTGGCTGTTGGGTGGAGCTGAGTCTTAATGTTCAGATGGAGATGTGTGGGAGAGCTCTTGCCAATTGGTATTACATAGGGCCGGGACTCCCCTGGTAATCCATTGTCCTGGACTCAGCTCTCCCACCTTGGAGGCTCAGGCCTGACACCCAGCCAGAGCACCAAGACCCTGCCAACCACATGGCTTGGAAAAAAAAAAAAAAAATGAACAGATAGAAAACCCCATACCAAATGGGAAAAGCAAAACTAAACAGACAAAATCACACAAAAAATCATACACACACACACTCACAAAAGAAAAAGAGAAAAAAGGAAAAAAAAATTTTTAATTAAAAATAATAATAAAAAAATAATTTTTTAAAAAAGAGAGCAACCAGTCCAATAAACAAATCCACCAATGATAACAAGCTCTAAAATCTAAATTAAGATAAACATAAAAACCAGAGACAAATCAGATGCAGAAAGCAAACGCCAAGTCTACAGTTGCTCCCCAAATCCATCACCTCAATTTTGGGAACATTCGTTGTCTATTCAGGTATTCCACAGAGGCAGGGTTCATCAAGTTGATTGTGGAGATTTAATCTGCTGCTCCTGAGCCTGCTGGGAGAGATTTCCCTTTCTCTTCTTTGTTTGCTCAGTTCCTTGGGTTCAGCTTTGGTTTTGGCCCCGCCTCTGCGGGTAGGCCACCGTCAGGCCTCTGGTCCCTGCCCAAACAGGAGGGGGTTAAAGCAGCAGCTGATTAGGGCTCTCTTGCTCACTCAGGCCCGGGGAGAGGGAGGGGTACGGTAGTCACAATTGGAATGAGGGGCAAGCCTGTGGCAGCAGAGACCAACATGACATTGCAACAGCCTGAGGGTGTGCCATGTGTTCTCCTGGGGAAGTTTTCCCTGAATCTTGGGACCCTGGCAGTGGCGGACTGCACAGGCTCCTGGGGGGGTGTGGATAGTGACCTGTGTTTGCACACAGGATTCTTGGTGGCAGCGGCAGCAGTGTTAGCGTTTCATGCCCATCTCTGGTTTCTGAGCTGATAGCTGCAGCTCACGCCCAACTCTGGTGCTCGTTTAGACGGTGCTCTGCCTTCCGTGGGCACATGGAGCAGGAATCCCCTCTCCTCGTGCACCCCAAAACAGTGGTCTCTTGCCTCTTAGGCAGTTCCAGACTTTTTCCCAGAATCCCTCCAGCTAGCTGTGGCGCAGTAGCCCCCTTCAGGCTGTGTTCACGCAGCCAACCCCAGTCCTCTCCCTGGGGTCTGACCCCCAAAGCCCGAGGCTCAGTTCCCAGCCCCCGCCCACCCTGCCGGGTGAGCAGACAAGCCTCTCGGGCTGGTGAGTGCTGGCCGGCACCAATCCTCTGTGCGGGAATCTCTCCGCTTTGCCCTCTGCACCCCTCTTGCTGCCCTCTCCTCTGTGGGTCCGAAGTTTCCCCCCCTCCTACCCCTACTCGTCCCCACCAGTGAAGGGGCTCCTAGTGTGTGGCAACCTTTCCTCCTTCACAGCTCCCTCCCAGAGGTTCAGGTCCCATCCCTATTCTTTTGTCTCTGTTTTTCCTTTTTTCTTCTGCCCTACCCAGGTACATGGGAATTTTCTTGCCTTTTGGGAGGTCTAAGGTCTTCTGCCAGCGTTCAGTAGGTGTTCTGTAGGAGTTGTTCCACGTGTAGATGTATTTCTGGTGTATCTGTGGGGAGGAAGGTGATCTCCACGTCTTACTGCTCTGCCGTCTTGAAGGTCTCCCCCAATAATACAAATTTATGTAAATATTTTACTATTTGGAAATTAATCATAGATATTATGTTTACTTTCTTAACACATTATATTTGCTACTGGTATTTGTTACTGGTGTTGAGATGGAACATAAACATTTAGTGCTACAAACGTGTGAAACACTCTCTTTTATCTATTAGAACTGTTCATATAATTCAATATAGCACATCATTTTGAGTTTCAGTATTAACTGTTTCATCACCCTCCCCTTCAAGGTTGGTGGTTACTGGATAGAAATACCTTGCCTGCCTTATTTTCATTCCATATCATCATACGGGTTCTTGTCATGGTGCCTGGAAAATAGTGGGTGCTCGATAAATGCTGTCATTAAATAAATGAATGAAATTGGTGTTTTAGAGGCATAAAAATTGTGTAGAGTTGCTATAAATGTTCAAATTCAATAGTCTTATAAAACTGTCAATTAGTTATCTGTATCTTAGTGTACATCAAGAAGCAGCAAAAAACCCTGTAAAGACCAATACTCAAACTTAATCCCAAGCAGGTTATATGGCTCTATCCTATGTAACAAGAAGGATGTGGTCACTAAAGACCTTCCCTAAAGTTTGGAGTGAGACTTCCAGCTGTTGACACTTGTCGGGAAATAATGATTAAACTTAAAGTAATTGTTGATAGGGAAAAATAGAGCTAGTCTGCTTTCAAATTGGACCACCCCTTAGAGGGAGGCAAGTCATGGTCAAAGGACAGGGTAGGGGCTTCCCTGGTGGCACAGTGGTTGAGAGTCCGCCTGCCGATGCAGGGGACGTGGGTTCGTGCCTCAGTCCGGGAAGATCCCACATGCCGTGGAGCAGCTGGGCCCGTGAGCCATGGCCGCTGAGCCTGCGCGTCCGGAGCCTGTGCTCCGCAACGGGAGAGGCCACAAAAAAAAAAAAGGACAGGGTAGAATGAAGAGGGAACTAGTATGTATGATTTACTTTGTACCAGCAACTAAGCCAGGAGCTTTACATGTTAGTTCCTATAGTTCTCACAACAGCAATAGGAGTTAGGTAGTATTATTCCCTTTTATTAATGAGGAAACAGATTTCTCACAGCTGCCAAGTAGGAGTCCTGGAATCTAAACTGGGGCTGTAGAATCTAAAACTCTTTTTTTTTTTTTCACCGTAGCAGAGTACATGATTGTGTTTCACTCCTGTCTTAAATCCTTTCTAGACTAAGGCAGGGCACAAATCAATTATACAAATTATTCCCACCAGCTTTATTAGAAGTTACATCCATCTTAGCAGTGGGAAGAGTGAGTGTCAAGGAGGGTCTTCATAGTGGAAGAGCACAGACTTTGACTTGAAATGGACTTTGATCTGTATCCCTGTTCTGCCTCTTTCTTGAGCAAGTTAGTTAACCATACTAATCTTTGATTATATCATTTATGAAATGAAGATTTTCATAGAATTTCCAAATGGACAAGTACAATGCCTGAAGCAGAGAAGGCCTTCAAAACTGGTGGTTGTTTCAATCACTATTTAAGCAAAATAGTAATTCATACTTCTTTCTGGGGATGCTACTTAAAGAAGGACTTGCCATTAGAGCAGCACAGAAAAAGAAAAGGGCTATCTTCAGGGAGGGCTTAGTTGGTTTTATGACAAAGGGATATACCTCAAGGTATGGATCAGCTTAATGTAAAATGCCTTTGACACACAGTGAAATATGGCTTATTATATGGAATTTATATTTTTCCTTGTCATTTGCTTCATTAAAAAGTGATTGATAGGACTTCCCTGGCGGTGCAGTGTTTAAAAATCTGCCTGCCAATGCAGGGGACACGGGTTCAAGCCCTGGTCTGGGAGGATCCCACATGCTGCGGAACAGCTAAGCCCACGAGCTACAACTACTGAGCCTGCACTGTACAGCCCATGAGCCACAACTACTGAGCCCACATGCCACAACTACTGAAGCCCACGCACCTAGAGCCCATGCTCCGCAACAAGAGAAGCCACTGCAACGAGAAGCCTGTGCTTGCCACAACTAGAGAAAGCCCGCACACAGCAACAAAGACCCAATGCAGCCAAAAATAAATAAATAAACAAATATTTTTTAAAAAGTGATTGATAGCAGCTCATGCAGCTTAATAACAAAAAAACAAACAACCCAATCCAAAAATGGGCAGAAGACCTAAATAGACATTTCTCCAAAGAAGATATACAGACTGCCAACAAACACATGAAAGAATGCTCAACATCATTAATCATTAGAGAAATGCAAATCAAAACTACAATGAGATATCATCTCACACCAGTCAGAATGGCCATCATCAAAAAATCTAGAAACAATAAATGCTGGAGAGGGTGTGGAGAAAAGGGAACACTCTTGCACTGCTGGTGGGAATGTGAATTGGTTCAGCCACTATGGAGAACAGTATGGAGGTTCCTTAAAAAACTACAAATAGAACTACCATATGACCCAGCAATCCCACTACTGGGCATATACCCTGAGAAAACCAAAATTCAAAAAGAGTCATGTACCAAAATGTTCATTGCAGCTCTATTTACAATAGTCCGGAGATGGAAACAACCTAAGTGCCCGTCATTGGATGAATGGATAAAGAAGATGTGGCACATATATACAATGGAATATTACTCAGCCATAAAAAGAAACGAAATTGAGCTATTTGTAATGAGGTGGATAGACCTAGAGTCTGTCATACAGAGTGAAGTAAGTCAGAGAGAGAAAGACAAATACCTTATGCTAACACATATATATGGAATTTAAGAAAAAAAAATGTCATGAAGAACCTGGGGGTAAGACAGGAATAAAGACACAGACCTACTGGAGAACGGACTTGAGGATATGGGGAGGGGGAAGGGTGAGCTGTGACAGGGCGAGAGAGAGGCATGGACATATATATATACACTAACAAACGTAAGGTAGATAGCTAGTGGGAAGCAGCCGCATGGCACAGGGATATCGGCTCGGTGCTTTGTGACTGCCTGGAGGGGTGGGATAGGGAGGGTGGGAGGGAGGGAGATGCAAGAGGAAAGAGATATGGGAACATATGTATATGTATAACTGATTCACTTTGTTATAAAGCAGAAACTAACACACCATTGTAAAGCAATTATACCCCAATAAAGATGTTTAAAAAAAAAAGTGATTGATAATACATCTTGAAATTCATCAAAATTTTGAGCAAACTATTTTTTTTTTTTTTTTTCAGTACACGGGCCTCTCACTGTTGTGGCCTCTCCGTTGCAGAGCACAGGCTCCAGACGCGCAGGCTCAGCGGCCATGGCTCACGGGCCCAGCCGCTTCACGGCATGTGGGATCCTCCCGGACCGGGGCACAAACCTGTGTCCCCTGCATCGGCAGACAGACTCTCAACCACTGCGCCACTAAGGAAGCCCCGAGCAAACTATTTTTGAGAAAAATATTACAAAGGTACCTCAAGGAATTTGCCAATATAATATAATGTAAGTTATAATCAGTGCCATAATAAATGCAATGGAGAAGTCAAAACAGGGAAAGGTAATTCCAAGTTTAGAAGGTAATTCTAGATTTGGGGTTTTCTGGGTCTTAAATCATTGGAATGGACTCTCAGAAGCTAAAGGAATATGAGGAAAATAGAGAAAGGGACACCAAGACAGTTACCTTCCTATGTGGTACAAACATAAGAATAGTGACAGAAAAACTAAAATGTAGTATAAACTAAAGCTGGTGACAATGCTAAAATTTAATCATGACAAGTCATTTAAATGCAACTTTTAGAGTGAGAATTAAAACAAAGGAGTGATCATCTCACTGGTTGGGAAGCATACCGTAAAGTTAAAAGTTGAAAGAAAAAGTCATCATCATTCACTTCCTATCCTGTTTCTGTCATCTCCAACCCATGATGATCTTCAAATTGGAAAAGCAGAACAACAACAACACTAATAACAATAGTACTTTGTTATTGACACCATGCTTTTAATGCTTCTTCAAATCCCAGAGCAATTTTTCTGAAATCATAGTGGACAGAAATCATGAATTCTAATTCTAATTGGTGAAAAGTAGGACTGTGCCCTTGACAGTCCCTTAAATTAAATTACTTTGTATGACTACTTTTTAAATCATAAAATATAATAAATCAATAATAATAATAAAGTAGAGCCAAGAAGCAGTAGGACATAAGTAATTATAGACCACCTCCCCAAAAAACAGCTACACACAAACACTTAACACTAATGAAATTTAAACCGTTGCATCTGTCACCTATTCCCCAACTTATAAATGGACCACTAGGCAATTCTGTCCAGTTCGTCTTCAGCAGTTAATATCAATGCTTTCAGCTATTGACAGTGCATTTACAACTTAACGTGGCTAAATCATTCAGACTGGAATCCCACTCAAAATTACACCATGATTAAACAGTGTCTTGTAGTGGAAAGGCTCAGGCTTTAAAGACAGACGTGGGCTTGTATGCAGGCTTTCCAAATTATTAGCTGTGTAATTATAAAATAAGGATAATAGTACCTCCTTGTCAGTTATCATGGTAAATCAATGCCATAATATTTTTAAGGAAACATATTTACTGAGCACCTCCCATGAATCAGGTAGCCTACTATTTAATCTTCTAGGCAACTTAATGAGGCAGATATTAGAGTCAGGCTTTGAACTCAAATCTTAGTTCACATTTCGCATGCCTTCCACACCTTGTAATAAGATGCCTGTCATGTACGATGTTGTACGCACCAGATGTCTAGGGTTTTTTCATTTTGCATGACTAACACTTTATACCCGTTGAACAACAACTCCTCCAGCCTCTGGCAACCACCATTCTACTTTCTGCTTCCATTAGTTTGACTACTTTAGATACATCATATAAGTGAAATCATGCAGTATTTGTCCTTCTGTGAATGGCTTATTTCAGTTCTCATGATGTCCCCAAGGTTCATCCATATTGTAGCATATGACAGAATTTTCTTCTTTTCTATAAGTGAATAATATTCCATTGTATACATATACCATGTTTTCTTTATCCATTAATCCCTTGATGGACACTTAGGTTGTTCTTTCCTCTTGGCTATTGTGAAAATGATGCAATGAAAACGAAAATGCAGTATGTCTTTGAGATTCTGATTTCAGTTCTTTTGGATAAATACCCAAAAGTGGGATTTCTGGATCATATGATATTTCTCTTTAACTTTTTGAGGAACCTTCATACAGTTCTCCATAGCAGCTGCACCATTTTACCTTCCCACCAACAGTGAAAAGGAGTTCCAGTTTCACTATATCCTCACCAACACTTACAACGTTATTAATAACAACTCACTTTTGTAAAGCCTACCCAAAATATTTAACTTAATTTTTATAGAAACAACTCTGCTTTGTTTTACATTCATATTCCAGAGGAATATGTAATACTTAAGAGAGAGTACAAAATGCCAATAACAATTGCAAGTAGCATATTCAAGTTTGGAATAAAGACAACTGATCATTTGTAAATGAACAACTCAACTGGTAGGGGCAGAGTGGTGGGAATCTAGAAAGAGCCAGAAGCCTAAATAATTCATCCTTCCATGAGTATCAATGAAGTGTTTATAAAGAGAGTGGAAAGGATTACTCTTGTGAAGGTGAGTTAAGAGAGAGCCTTGAAATGAAAGGGTTGGACAAGATGACCTCCGAGTGTCCTTCAAGATCAAAATAAGCCTTTGTGGTAGACTAAAAATGATAGAACTGGATTAGAATTTCAAAGCTAGCATCAGGGTCATATGTTTAATAAGCCCTTGAAGGTTTTAATTGAGTATACAGATTTCATACCTTGCAAACTGACCCCTCCCCAGATTTTCTTTGAAGATACAAAGGAATTGTACAGGCTTTCTTCTAGTTTAAGAGGTTAAACCTCTATTTGAAAGCTGATGCGTCTAAAATGCACTCTGAGTAGGGTTCATGGCTAGATCAAGCATACAGAGATGTGGCTTCAAGTGCTAGCTCTGTTTCTGACTGGTGAGTAAGGCAGATTTTTCTGCAGTTCTGTTTTCCTTACAAAATGAGAAGATTTAAGAGATGATGACTGTGGCTTTGTCCAATCCTACAGTTTAATAATTCTATGATTTTTAATACTTTCTGCACTCAGAAATTTTGATGTGAAAATTGTTATGTATTTGGTAGCAGCTACCACCTGAAAGGTTTATCACTTTTTGCAACTCTGTCTTCTAGGCAGTAATCAGCCTGAAGTTTTCTTTTCTTTTACTGAAGATCAACAACTCCATTCCTGTAGCTACGTACCAGGCTGCTCTGTCACCAGTGTCATAGTCATCTACAATGAAATCCAGATTGCTCTAGTTTCTGCTTCAATAGTAATTTAGAGCATTTCTCTGCCCTCTCTGTTTGGCAATGTCACACATTAGAACGCTATACTCCAGTTCCTTGAGTATCCTGCTGTTGTCTCCTCATACAAGTCCAATCAGTAGAACTGTGTTTCAATGAGCATCCCTTCAGTCCTGGTGGTCAGGCAGCTTTCAAGGACTTTGTAGTTATTACTCTTTTCTTGTCATTTGATTTTTCAGGTGGGATGAAATTATTTCAAAAGGTAGGTATAATGTCAGCATTTGTTCATGTTTACATACCTGTTGAATATCAGACAGCACTGGTTGTTTTTGTGTGTGATTTGCTGTGGATTGGGTTTCTCTGCCACATTAGAGCTGTATTTTCTGTCAACTTTTCTACATATGTATCTCTTTCAATTCAATTCCATTACCCTTAGTCAATATCTAATGAAACCTTAAAGCAGAAATCCCTGGAAGTTTTCAATTTCATACCTCCAGTGGAGAACCTTAAACTGCCCACACGATCTATGCTAGAGATAGCTAAAGGAGCTCAGTTGTGTTTAGAGCTACTGAAACTGCACACCAAAATGCTAATACCACAAAGTGACCTATTGTCTGAGTACCCTTTAAGGACACACAAGTCCTAGGTGACTGTTACCACAGCTTCAAATGTTACCTACAACCTACTGAGTTTGAAGAATAACCCACATTCCCAAAGTCGTGATCTAACTGATATAAACTCATAGGACTCAGTTGTATCTGAAGATACACAAAAATGTTTGTATTAAAGAAGACGTGTCAGGAAACCCAATTTCTGTGGAAAATGGGTCAAGCAATTCAGAGCAGTCAATCAACCTTAGTACATAGGTGACTTACTTTTTAAGTCAACTTTTCATACTATAATGATCCTCATCACCTTGCCATTTTAATTTCCATGAAATGGGACAAGTTTAATTAACCTTGCTTGTAGGCTTAGATCTGCTCCAGGCTTTGATGCCAGTCCTGTTATTTTGCAGAAGAAGGATTGTGAATTTATTTTCATAGGCTAGAAGATTCAGAATATGGGTTCCACTCCCCCAGGTATTGCACTTCTTCATTTCTTTTTCTTTCTTTGAAAGATTTAGAGTAGCTTTCCTAGAACACTGTTAATGTCATTCTTGTAAAAGCATCTTGTCTATCAGATGTGGCTGAATGAATCCATTGCAAAAAATAAACCTACACAAAAACAGCAAACAAACATAGAGCATCATCTTTGAGAGTAATTTACAGAATCGTAAGAATATTACAGATAAATTTATCAATTGTTACATTTACATCTGTTGAAGTTTGATTTGTTGGAAATTACATGAATTGGATTCTACAGCATGTGTTTATTTTGCTGAACAAATTGTGTCCCAACAATCTATCCTGGATATCCAGAATCTAGCAGGTGAATTTATGCTGATGGTTTGTCTCTCCAACAGTGTTTTGGCACATCTAAGTACTACTTTTAGCCCCAGGAAAGGATTCTAATCTCTAGAAAAGATTTTAAAATAAAGCCTTGCTAATATTCACCTCTGTAGGCACCTCAATTTGGCTAATATTTCTGTTTCCTAAAAGATGATTCTATTTTAACGTTGCACATGGAGGAAGAAATCCTAGTTTAATAATTTGAGATTGTGTTTTTTTCTGACAGAATTCATTTGCTTTCACTTTATTTATTTATCAGTGTATTTATTGCTTTGGTCCTTACACAGTTATCTTTTACCAGCTGTGTAAAACATTATACTGAATGTTAGATATTGCATGATATTTCAAGGAAATTTAACTTGAGCAATTATTGATTTCATCCAGAGTCTGGTGCCTCTGTCAAGAAGTTAATGTTTTTTTAAAGACAAAATGACTTTATAATCTATAATTATTTTCTTATCAATTACAATTTTATGATCTCCTGATTAGCTGGCACTTGGTACTTAACTTTACATTTTAGCTCTGCAGGGTCCTTTTAGACATTATTATTGCAAAGAAAATCAAAAATCAAAGTGAATTCTTAGTATTATACTTGAAGCAATAAGGTGCAATTGCTGAAACAGCAGCCAAGCATTGTGCTATAGAACTAACTCACAGCTTGGTGCCCAGTCCCTGCTGAGAAGGAAATGTAGGGGAACTGGCAGAGTCTTACTACATCTGCTCCCTGCTGCTAATGAGCTTTAACCTGTTTCATTCTTGTTATGCTTACTGTTTAGATATTTTGCTTGCAAAATTAATTCTTTAGCTGCGAGAACACATGAAAGAGGATATGATTTATAAAGTAGGGCTGTTTACAAATTAAAAGGTATCAGCAAGGGAGATTAGAGGCCATAATGAGTGATACGGTTACTTAATATCAATTCAAGGGCAGACGCTCAGGTGGTAACACTGGAATTGTTTCTCAGTTTCTGTAATGTAGGCTCCAGCTTCAGGAGGTATAGTCTTCGTTTTGCATTGTGCATCTACACCAATATGCTTTACATTTATCAAAGAGATTTAACAGTAGTTTTTTGCTTTGAAAGCTTCCTTGGTCCTCTAAAAAGTGCCAGAGTTTTAGTGATGTGTAGCCTCTGCAAACAGTCAGCTTTCAGCAATAGTATTTTATTATAGTCAAGAACTAATGAACTACCTATGCCCAGCTCTTGTAACCTATGCCTAATCACCCAAACAAAAGCAACAAGAGGGCTTCCCTGGTGGCGCAGTGGTTGAGCGTCCGCCTGCCGATGCAGGGACACGGGTTCATGCCCCAGTCCGGGAAGATCCCACATGCCGTGGGGCAGCTGGGCCCGTGAGCCATGGCCGCTGAGCCTGCGCGTCCGGAGCCTGTGCTCCGCAATGGGAGAGGCCACAACAGTGAGAGGCCCGCGTACCGCAAAAAAACAAAACAAAACAAAAAAACCACCTTTTTAAAAAAAAAAAGCAACAAGAACTCAGAGAATAAATAGGCCCTGAGATTATTGTTAATGAAATAATAATGTCGTTTTTATAGCTATAGACTCTTGCCATTTTAACTTTCACACATTCCTTTGCTCCTCACCTTAACTTTCTAAAGCAATCATATAGGTATTGTTCATTTTATAGATGTAGAACTGGAAACTTGAAAACGCATCTTATTTATCATAAGTGGATGAAAATTCTCAATGGGTCTGTATAAATCAGCACACATCCTATCAATTTATAATAGTATAAGAAGTAGGATGGGAGTAGGATGGGAGTATAAGTATAAGAAGTAGGATGGGAGTAGGATGTTCATCTTTAGATTTGCAGTGTCATCCTCCCCACTCTCATTATTGTCTTTGTCAATAATCATCCACAAAGCTATCCTACTTCTTGAAGAGAAGCCAAATGTATTAGCTTTTCAGCCAAAACTGCACATTATTTTTGGTAATAACATGGTTTGAAACATTCTGCAAAGAAAAGCAGGTTATTCTAGTACAGCATTTCTCAAACTTTTTACTCTTGAAAGTAAGAAAAAGTTCTTGCAGATGTCCAGTTGTGGGCTGTATTCTTTTTATTATAGTGTTACTTGTACATGTAACACTATAAAACTAGCTATGAACTCCTCTACCTGTAGCTTTTTATCAGCTATACAACAAAAAAAACATAAAGGGTAAATAAAAATAAACCTACAAAACCAGTTAAACTATAATTAACGCATCGCTTTATTGTGACACATGCTGTAGTTAATTTTAAAATTATATAATTTACACAAATATATACATCTTTATTTAGAACTATTATTTTAATAATCCCAACTGATTAATAAAAAATATCTTTAAACAGATATCCTATTATATATTTCTACACACTGCTAATGAACTACTACAAATTAATACTTAAAAAGTAAGACTCGTAATATATCTCCTAACCAAATAAGTGCTGACTCCTATGGTTTGACTTCTTTTCTGGCTGGTATAGCTATACTGCAATGTGACAGGTAAGGACTCATTTCTCCCACTATTTCTATGTGAACCACTATAAAACCTTCTTTTGAGCAGAATGTCATGATATCATTTGGCCTCTACTTGGCACTAGGGCATCATTTATGTGTTAAGTCCACCTAAGTTCTCTTCCTATTAGTGTAAGACCCAGTAGTACATTACTGTACTGCAATATTAATTTCTTGATGTCAAATCATAATCTCAACTTACTAAATGTTAGGAAGCTAAAGTTTTATTCTATTAAAATATTTTTAACGGTGAAATTTTACTACAAAGCGGAGTTTTGTCCTTATAATTGACAAAAGACTCTGAGAGCAATAATAGTGAACAAGAATGACTGCAATAGTCAGTGCCCGTGTTTGTATGTGTCAGTGGCAAATGAGCATTTTAACCGTTGGTACTCTTTTTTTTTTTTAATTTACTGAGTGCAAACATTTATTGGGTGCTCAAGCCTCTGTTTGCTGTCAGGGATATTAAAGGAGAGAAGACACAAACATCACTTTCAAAGGGTGGAGTCTAGTAGGGTAGATAGACATGTAAACAAACAATGGTAGGGCAATGCTGGCAAGCCATAATAGAGATAGGAATTAAGTGATGCCCAGAGTCCCAGAGCAATTAACACTGTCTGGGGGGAATACAGACTGGAGCAGGGATTCTAAAAGCAACACGTAACTGTTGGTACTTTAAATGTTCACTGGCATCAACACAAATGTAAACATAGTCATAAATATATGTGGCAGTATCCAAATATAAGGTGATCATGTAGACGAATCTAAAAATGCTTCTGTTATTCTCATAATGATGCTGAGATGGGAATTGGTGTTATCCCCATTTTACAAGTGAGGAAATTGAGAAGGTAAATAACTGTCCTAAGATCACACAGCCAGTTAAGTGGTGGAGCCAGGATTCAAGCCCTAGTTGTCTGGTGAGTATCGATGTTCTTAGGCATTGGAGGTGACAACTGGAAGAACAGTAATGTCAGCACAAGTGCATTCATTAGTTTGTTAAACGCACATGCTTATTTTGCTATGTTCCCTTTTTTAATGGAAAATACGTAGAAAAGAATTTTTAAAATTACTTTCAACTGTGGGCACACTAATATATTATTATTTTTTTACTAAAATAAGGTCCAACTTTTTCTTTTTTCAAGAAAATAAAGTAAGCAAATTTATTATTTGACTAATCAGGCTTTGTAGAACTCATTGGGCAAAAATATATGTGTGTGTGTATTCTAAAATCAAGTGTCTTATTTCAAAAGGCAACCCAAAACTGAAAAGAGGCTCTGGGGTTTCTTATACTGATTATAAATATAGCAATTTCCATTTGAGAGTATACTTCAGAGTCTTTCTCAGAACTACCACTTTTTAAAATAAGTTTATTTATTTGTAAATTTATAAATTTATTTAGTTATTTATTTATCTTTGGCTGTGTTGGGTCTTCATTGCTGCGCATGGGCTTTCTCGTTGTGGTGAGCGGGGGCTACTCCTCGTTGTGGTACACGGGCTTCTCATTGCGCTGGCTTCTCTTGTTGCGGAGCATGGGCTCTAAGCACGGGGACTGCAGTAGTTGTGGCATGCAGGCTCGGTAGTTGTGGTTCGTGGGCTCTAGAGCGCAGGCTTAGTAGTTGCGGCTCGCGGGCTTAGTTGCCCTGCAACATGTGGGATCTTCCTAGACCAGAGCTCAAACCCATGTCCCCTGCATTGGCAGGTGGATTCTTAACCACTGCGCCACGAGCGGAGTCCAGAACTACCACTTTTTAAAGCCATTCATTCATTGACTTGTTTACTTATTCATTCGACATTAAAAAAAAAACCAACATGTTTTCTGATTATAATAGTAATGCACATTCATTACAGAAATTTGGAAAATCCATTAGAGTACGAAGAAGGAAATGAAAATCCCCTTCTTATTTCTGTGCCCACAGCTAATGACTATCTCATATTTTGGTGCCTTTTCCTTCATAAAGATATCCCCAATGTGGGCGGGCCCCTCAGGCAGGCTTGCTTCTTGCCCCTCAGCAGGACTCAGCACCTGGTCACCACCCCTCAAAGAAAATCTACCTTTACAAAGTATAAGAGAAAAATAAAATTTTGCTGAAGTTTTCGGGAGGAGGCAGAGGAGAAGGACACAATATGTACTGCACAGAAAAACTCAATAGAGAATCTGCGTTAGACATCTGGGTTCTTTGCCATGCCCCTAATTCCTATTAACTGCCGACTGCCATAGATCCCTGCCCATATTTAGTCCTGCTGCACAGAGCCGGGCTTGTCCTCAGCTCCAGCCTCTCTTCTGTCTGCATCCTCACACAGATCTCTCCACTCAGTAAATGACTCATCTCAACACCTATCTTTATAAGCCAGCAGGGGTTTGCAAGAAACATGCATTTGTTGGCTTGGCATTCTTTCCTTATAACAGATAATTTTTTTCTGTCTCATTCAGATATGTATGCATGTATATATGCACACATGTGTATGCATTTTTAAAAATTGTACCTGCTATTCTTTGAATTGCTTTTTCTCCCACACAATATATTTTATTTTCCCTTATAATTAAATTTTCTTTGCAAACATGGTTTTTAATAGGTTATCTATAAAAAAATTTCACTATCTGATATACTATAATCTATTTGACCAGTACTCCACTGTTGAATATTTTGGTTGTTAACCATTTTTGCTATTATACATAACATTACAGTAAACATCCTGTATATCTCTAATTATTTCCTTTGTGCACATCTCTATTTTATTAAATTTCTAAACTTGGAATTTGAGTCAAATTAAGTGAGCATTGGGAAATTCGATATAAATTGCCTTCCAGAAAAGTGTTAGCATGAAACATTCGTTGAGGACTTATTGAGTACCAGGCACCGTGCTACCTGCTGAGGATTCAGAAGTATGTAAAATGTATTCTCTGTTAATGAAGAGCTTGTAGTTGACTCTTTGTTTTAATTAGATGTTAGGCCTCTGCTACTTTCTCTAAAAAGTCTATCTGAATTTCCACTCAATGAAATGGTTGAGAAGCTGCTGGCTCTGGTCCTAAATTTATTGCTTAAATATATATATCAAAAAAAACCCACTCTAATTCTTGAAGCCAAATAAACTTTCATATGCAATGTTTGCCAGCATCTAAAACTGTGGGCATATAAAATAGGTCTCACTTTATCCCCCAAATTATGTTTTTTTAAAAAATGTATTACTGTTTATTTATGGATTGAAAATTATTTTAATTTGATCTTGAAAAGGAAACCATTGTTTTGTTCATGTAAATATTATATATGAAAACTACCATTTTAAAACTTGGTTACAAATGAATGGACATATGTTAAACCCATGGACTTTGAAGTTTCATCAGAAATGTACTTAATACTTGTTTTCTCAAGTCTGGACACAGTAAACATTTACAGGCCATTTTGAGGATTACCAGAATGCAAGGGATATAAGGAAGGGTGGACAGAAATGCATTAACCTTCTGGGAAAGGCTGAATAACAGTGATTTCCCAGATTAGTAGAATAGTAATGTAAATTGGCAAATATAATTACATTTAACCCTATGAATAGAACTTTAAGCCAAACAGTCCTTACTGCCAATATTTTTAGGCAGAATCGAGTTATATGTTGTCTCTAATTGTCTCTTACAAATGTAGAGGGACAGTAGTCACATTTACATGTCACATGTCATCTGAAAAACATGACGGTCTGAATTTGGTAGTTAAAATAGACTATTTTGTGCCATTAAGGTTGCTAAATAATCTAAATGACAATAGACTCCTTTAAAGACCTTAAAATGATTGAATGATGGTATGCTAAAGAAATTTGAAAGGCTAGGAAAGAAGATAAACAATGGCAAAGGTAGGCCTAGCAATAGCCATGCTTTTAGATGCCCCTCTCCTTCCTTTTTTTCCACTTTAGATAACTAAATGGTCCTTATTTTTCTAAGTGTGACAGCACTTTTCTTAGGCCTGAATTGGAGATAGTTATTTTAAGAGGACCTAAAGAACATAGTAGTAAGAGTTAAGGATAAAGGCAGTTTTAATTTAAACAGCTCTACCACAATGATATACACAATACCTTACATTTTAAAAGGGGTTACCATACTCAAAAGGAAAAAAAAAAAGAGAAGAAGTATGTGCGTGTTGTGTGTACAGTGGCTTAGACAGAATGATTATCATTTGCTCTCTGGACATGAACTCCACCTTGGCCTTAAATTCTTTTATTTCTTCCCAGAGTTGAAATGCCAGTTGAAGGCATTGAGAAATTTAAAGTGACCGATTTAACAACCTTGGACAAAGAGAACATGTCTGAAAGTTTGTCTCAATGTTTGACTTGACTTAGGAGAGTTTCTCTGAGACTTCTTTTCTAGACAGTACCCTAGCACCTTGGGCCAGCAAAATGGCCTTTAAGCTTGAATGAACAAGGTATTTCTTTTCCTGTAGTGCAAAGCCTCACTATTTCATCTTTTCAAACTCTTTTACTGCACTCAGTGTGGAATTATATTGACAAGGGTAGAATTTATCTCCTAGAGGAGAATGCTGTGCTTCTGTTAAGTGCTAATATAACATTTATGTGTTGGTACCCTAATAAGAGCCCCAGCTTACCTAATGAAAGTTGAAAGCAAACAGTACTACTACTCTCTGAGATTTTATTATGACTGAAGTGACTGCAGTTTGAGGCAAATTATCCCTATTTTTGTTCCCATATCAAAAACAGAGATGCTAAAGCAATTGCTACATGTTTGGTGTAGAATTAGGTTCCACTCTCATTAATCTACAATGAAGAGCATTTTTCATGTAAACAGCTCACGAAGGTCAGAGAGAAGAGCTGTTTCTGTGAAAAATGCCTGTCAATAACTTTGTGAGTGAATTTTGAAATAAAGTGCCTGTAACCTGTCATTATTCCTTCCTCTCAAAGTCGAGAGTGAGTGGATGAAAATAGAGCCTGTGAATTGAAAGCAGGGTGAGTGTTATGGCCTTATCGACTTCAGGTAAAATGACTGTTTTAACTTGTTATTATTTTTCCATTCAGAGGTCAGGCAGTGTACAGTATTACCAGCATAGACTGCAGTGTAAGCAAATTGGTATACAAAAAGGCTAGTACCCACACTCACAAAGGAGAGGAAAGTGTAAGTCACTAATATCAAGTGGATTCGTGATCTCTACAAAAACGAAATAACCAACAGTGCTTTGAAAAAGAATGGCGAAGGTATGTAGGTGTAAAGCACCTTGGAGGCAGGAAATATAAACCTGTTTAAATAAAAAGGCATATGTTTAGAAGGCACTGACCATTTTTTAAAATCACATATTAATCTTGCTTGTTTTGCTAAGGAATTACGGGACCTGAATACTGAGTGTTAAGCACCCCAACTCTATGTCACCTTAACATTTTTTCCTGCCTCAGATCATCTTAAAAGTAATTAGCTGCTGAATTTTTCAAGTCCATCTGATATATTCTTATCAAAAGCAAAATATTGCTGTGGTTTTCCTTTTCACCTAGGAAAAACAGAACTCAATGGGGCTTCAAAACACCAAAAACCCTTTCCTTGTCTTCTAGATTTTTATTTCTAATTCTGAAGAACAGCTTAAGAATTTAGCATGGCTATTTTAGGTTTGCAAGAAAAACATCTTTTCTCCAAGTAATCTCAGGCCCATGGAAAGTGTACGTTTAATACTATTGTTCAAACAGTTTAATTTTTCTATTTCAGAAGACCATCTAGTGTTTTTGTCTTTGATACTGATTTTTCCATTATAGACTCTGTTGGTCAGAAAATTAGCAGATTGACCTAGAAATTAAAAGAGGTTATAGAAGGACTCAATGATTGAAACCAAGTTTAGAGGGAAAAAGTATTACATTTAATTTTGGAGACATGTTCATATGCCTATTTGGCAAATTTCCCCAAATAATGTCAAAGGTTGGGTTCTTTTACTTCTAAACAAGTTTTCCCTGGCTTCAAAACAATTTTAATGCCCTAAGATAAAAGAAATATATTGCTTTGCATTTGCTCAGTTTATTCATTTCTTTAAACAAGTGTTTACTAGTTGGACATTGTGCCAATCATGGTAATACAGTAACCTCAGGAGAGTCCTTGCCTTCATCTAGTGAGGAAGAGAGTCAGGAAAACAGTGAGATAAGTTGCCATGAAGTTACTAGAAGAATGAAAGCTCCATGGAGGCAATGGTCTTTATCTGTTTCTGTTCAGCAACATATCCTAACCACCTAAACCAGTACCTGGCACACAGCAGACACCTGACAGGTACTTGCTGAGCGTTGAATGGATGTGACTGGAGCACGCACAGCGTGCTTAAGAGGCTATGAGAGGGTCAGGGAAGACATTCCCAGGGAAACATAGGTCTAACGTCCAGGAATGTTGACATGATTAAACTAGACAAAGTTGGAGCAGGGCCTTCTGTATCAAGGGAGCAAAGAATTCCAAAACTGAAGTTAGCAGAGAGTGGATGAACTGCTGTTCATTCTACATGGCTCAGCAATGAGTGAGGGGTGGGACAGAGAGAGTTGGTTGAAGTACATGGGGGCCAGACCTGAAAGGCCTTGGAAACCATGCTAAGGAGTTTGAAGTTACGTCAAAAGTCACTGAATGATATTAAGCATGCAGGGGTTTTTTTTAAAAAAAAGGCAGATATATCTTAGAAGAAGATTACTCTGGCTGAAGTGTAGCAAATGGACTGAAGAAGACTGGAATTGGGGAGAACAGTCAGGAGTCTTCACAGAAATCCAAGCAACATATAAATGACAGTGACCTATATTAAAATAAAAGTAAGGGGACAGAAATGAATAGGCATATTTTAAGTGATTAAGGAGTTAAAAATGACAAGACTTGTGGCTCCTTCGAATGAAGTAGGGAGAAATTGCTAAGGAAGACAGAAGAGACAAGGACAAGACTCTGCTCTCCAGCCTTGGACAATGGAGTGGATAGATGACATTTCCCAAGACAAAGAAAATGTATTTGGTAGAGAAGGTGGCAAGTTTATTCTTAGATATGCTGAGATATTTAAAGCATCAAGTTGTTGCATCCCAGGTTTCTATACCGATTCTCTTTTTTCCTACACTCCCAATCTACAGTTGCAAAAATCCATTGCAAATGGATAAAATAAAACTAAGGACCTATCATAGTAGTTATGAGCATACGTTTGTTACATACAACACAAATTGCATTTTTCAATATAAAAATATTCTTCTTTCCTCATAAGTCATTTTCAAATGCAAAGGAATACAAAGAGTAAACTATTTCTAACAGTTTATTATTCTAACTATCCTCAATTGTAACTAGTCAATGAAAAGCATGACAGCACAAACTAAGGCACCACAAATGATGTACTGTTCCCTTAAGGAGTTACTTTTGAGTGTATCTGTACAGGTAAAAATACATCAATATATTTGCATTTATAGTTGTATGACATGCAGGGACTAAAGTTATAAATGGAGTTGAATGTCTATGCTCACATATATATTTGAATATAATATGATTTTTAAGCTTTTCTCTCTCTTGGTTCTATCAAAGACATTAAAAGAAAGATTCAGGGCTTCCCTGGTGGCGCAGTTGTTGAGAGTCCGCCTGCCGATGCAGGGGACACGGGTTCGTGCCCCAGTCTGGGAAGATCCCACATGCCGCGGAGCAGCTAGGCCCGTGAGCCATGGCTGCTGAGCCTGCGCGTCCGGAGCCTGTGCTCTGCAACGGGAGAGGCCACAACAGTGAGAGGCCCGCGTACCGCAAAAAAAAAAAAAAAAAAAAGATTCAAAATGCAAACATATATAATGGGACTCCTAGTTCATATTTGTAATTATGGGCAATAATTATTAATTAATTAATTAAGAGCTAGTAAACCAAAATACTTTATACAGCTCCTGTATTTAACCTGTTTCCATTTATTACATAATTATTTAATTGACTGAATTCTTACTCAAGTGTGTATATGTAAACCTAATACGGTTTCTGAATTATAGCAGATCCATTCTGACATCAACATCCTGATTATTTTCTTTTATTTCCAGGAAGAACACGAGTGTCATGGCAATGCCAAGGACACAGGTAGCATCCTGGTGGTAGTGGTAGTTCCCCATCTCCCCAGAGATGCTGCTATTGAGTGGCACGTCATTGCAGTGGCAGATAAGCCATCTAGAAGGAAGCATTTTGCTTTGTAGAAAATATCTGAGGATTTTCAAATTGAATGTGAAGCTGTGACTTCCATTTCTGCTTCCAGTGCATCTATCTATCTCCATTCCTTTAAGATGGACGTCACCATCTATGTCCTCACCTGATTTAAACAGGACTCTAGAAGACCTGATGACTGTGTTTGTACAAGCAAGGAGAAGACTCTCCAAAGACAACCAAGGTGCACCATTGTGTTTAGAATATTCTACGAAAAAGACAGCATTAGTGCCCATGTACTGCAAGCAGGTACGAGAACTATCAGAGAGGTGAAAGTACAGACTGTGGAATCACATCATATATGCTTGTCACAGAGAGAGTTCGGGAGAGTGAGGGAAAGGATAACATAAGTAGTGTGGGAGACATTTGCTCCCAGTCCAGTTAGTGAGAGTGAGTGTGAGGCGGGAGATGTGAATCCACTGCTTCCTTTGTTGATCTCCACTCTCTTGTGCCTTTTGTGTGAACCTCTCACTGCCCTATGAATGATTCTAGTGTTTAAAGATATTTTTCCTGCTATATAACCCTCTTTATTATATTCCAAACCATATTGTACACATTAAACATTTGCACATACATATCAGAGAATAGGTTTGTGTACACAGTACCATGAATATACTATCCTTTAGAGATGACGCATGGGATTTAGACCAACCCCATGTAAATCTGACTCCATGATACACACACAAAGCGAGCCAGAGTCTCATCCCCAAAATCAGGTCTGACTCAAAGAAAAGCCCCACTATTCATGTTCCAAAGGCACTTTACTAATATGGCTTTGAGTCATCCTTCTAAGAGACAGAAACAACCAACGTGCACTTGGCATATTTCACCATGTGGCTGGCTATTAAAACAAGAGGTCTGAACCAAAAGACACACTTCATTCTCATTAAGTGAGTCATGGTCAAGAGTCAGAACTCATAACCTACCAACTGGTTAATTTCCAACTTGAATAGCAGTGGGAAGTTCTCACTCTTCCCAGGCCCATGGAAGTTTTGGTTTTCATTGGACTGGTATAATGTAAATAAGACTTAACTGAATGATCAATCCAAATTTGATACACTATTCCTTTATCATATTAGCCTAAATTGTGTACAAAGTCCCTCAGTGGGTTTTCAAATGCAGTTGTACCTCAGGCCTTGCTACAGGTGAATTTGAATTCAATATTTGCAAATTGAATTGTATTTTGAACATTGTATGGAAGTTAGCTTTTAAAATGCATTATTTCTGGGCTTCCCTGGTGGTGCAGTAGTTGAGAGTCCGCCTGCCAATGCAGGGGACATGGGTTTGTGCCCCGGTCCGGGAAGATCCCACATGCCGCGGAGCGGCTGGGCCCGTGAGCCGTGGCCGCTGAGCCTGCGCGTCCGGAGCCTGTGCTCCTCAGCGGGAGAGGCCACAACAGTGAGAGGCCAGCGTACCGCAAAAAAAAAAAAAAAAAAAAGCATTATTTCTTATATTGGATATTTCATAAGTAAGGTGAATAACTCCCTGCTCATTTTGTTTAAATACAGATTTTAATATGTAGAATCTGTCTAAAGCAAGAACCTTTCTGTAGCTTCTCTTTAGTCTTTTGGTGACTGTTTGCAGACTAAACAGAATAATAACAATTACATCACACCAGTCCTGTGGTATTATTATCTTTATAATATGGGGAAGAGAGTAAGTCCCAGGTGGTTCTGATCACCATCCCAAGATTGGACACCTGGCTCCTTAGAGGATGGTAAGGTATAGAATCCTCGTTATCTGTGTTCTGAGTCCATGTCCTTTTCACTACTCCAGGGTCTGCTACAAGAAGGAAGGGGAAATAGGCGTATGGAAATTAAAGAAGTAGCTGCTTCCACATGTCATTAGAAAGCCTATCAATGGCTTTGAAATGGGCTCATAAAGGGAAAAACAGAGACTATACTAATAAACTCAGTGCCTGAATCTAAATCTTTTTGCAGCCTTGGGATTTTCATAGTTTAATCCTTTGTGAAATAAAATACACCATAATGGCCATCACAAACCACCTTGGGACAACTTTAGTTTTGGAGAAATACTTACTACATATATCTTCATAAAAAATAATTCTGGACAGATCTCTTTGTACCTGTATGCTAGCATTTAAGGCAGGGTCTCTACATTCACATTTTTATGAATATGAATATGATATGAAATATTAATCTGTATTAATTTAATCATGTAAAAGATGGTGCTCCAAAGCCCCAGTATCCTATTTTTCCCTACATAACCTGAAGCAATATTAGAAGGAAATTCAACTTGACATTCTTTAATATATTTAAAAAGATAAAGCAATGAAAATGTAGCAAAGAACAAGCTCCTCTCATTCAGGAAGGAAGGAGTAAACATAGAGCCTGACAGAATCTGGTGGTTGTTCTATGAGGACTAGTTTTAGAGGAAAAAAAAAAAAAATCAACCAGGTTAAATGTATTTCCTTTCTGCAGCATGCCTACTTGCTTGCTGACAATCCACAATCTCATTTCTGAACAAATTATACTCATTTTGTTTGAAAAAGAAATTTAACACATACTTAAATAGAGCAGTTTTGTGGTGGAGAAGAACTGTGCTGAGCTATGCGTTATACTAATGGCATAGGGTGCAGAATGAGCCATTGTGGTTTTTATTTATTCATTCATCCTTAGATCCTTTAAAAAGTCTCCAAGGCCCTAATGACCATCATCATTATCATCAGTAAAAACTGCTTTCTGGTGAAAAGGCAATAGGCATTAAATTTAGAGGCAGCATTAAATTATCAGCAAAGAGGACTTGAAATAGTACTACATGCATATTCCAGGACACAATATACTGAAAGTTTATACAGCACCAGTCAGGCACTCTTCTTTACAAAGTCTGAGATTAAGATGTTCTCTTCTCCTTTACAAGGCAATGTCATTTAGCTCAGGAGAAAATTAAGTATAGGCCAGTTCCTATGCTCCAGAGTCAAACATTGGAAGTCAAAGGTATGTCATAAGAAGGTTCTTAATTATAAATAAAATTTTAAGAATTATCAGTATCAAAACTTTATTTCGAGCATTTCCCCTACCCACTATAGTTATTTGCATGTATTAAATAAACACTGTCCAGTGAGTGAAAAAATCAGTGAGAAGTGTTTTGAACTAAACCTTGGTAAGTCCTTTCTGTCTCAGAGGTATTTTAAATATTCCATTGTTATTCGGCAAACATAATAGAGGCTTTACTTCTCTGTGTAATCTCCAGCAAAAGAATGAGAACTAGATTCAAAGGGTCAAATTCCACTCATTTGGGTATGAACTTAGTGTGTCATCTAAAAACAGGGAAAGTTAATACCTTGTGATCAATCCAGAGGGTCCTGATGCTTGTCAGTCCCCACCTCCTTCCCTTACCCACAATTCCATCACAATGTGGGCAGTTGATGCAGTTCAGAAAGTTACCATGAAAAGAGCAGACCAGAGAAGATGACTTCATTGCTTTGTGGAAACCTTGTAGGTGAGTGCAAAGTCTGAATTTGGAGCAAGACTGTTAGAGATCATTCTCTGCTATATATGATCCAGTCCCTTTAACTCCCTAAACTTAGGGGTTGCCAGATTTCTGATTTGGAAGCAGATGGTCAGGTATTTGAACTTTCTGCTTTATAAAAACAAAATCAAGGGGCTTCCCTGGTGGCTCAGTGGTTGAGAGTCTGCCTGCCGATGCAGGGGACACGGGTTCGTGCCCCGGTCCGGGAGGATCCCACATGCCGCGGAGCAGCTGGGCCTGTGAGCCATGGCCGCTGAGCCTGCGCGTCCGGAGCCTGTGCTCCGCAGCGGGAGAGGCCACAACAGTGAGAGGCCCGCGTACCGCAAAAAATAAACAACAAAAAAAAACAAGAAAATGCTAACTTAACCTTGTGCACACTCAGGGTGCTAACAGTGATCAATTGAGGCAATGGATGTAAAAGTGTTCTTGTTCATTGTTAAGTGTTGTACCAGTGTAAATTGTTGCTTGTTGTGTTTGCGGCTACTCTTCTGAGATTCCTCGTGGTTTTAAAAAGATTATAATTGGGGTTTCACTCTGTATCACATTCTTTAATAAATAGGCTTTTGTTTGCCCCCATATTTAAAAGCATAGTTTAAAGATACATTTAGTTATATTGTTGATCTTTATAAATTTTCCTAATCCAGGCATATATGGAAATAGAGGTTCTCAAAGGGAATTCACTTCCATTCACGCTCCTAATTCTTCTGGCTCCTTAGTACTTCTAAAAAATGGAGAATATTTCCTTCCTTGATCAGGACCTTTCCTTCTCTTGCCCTTTGCAAAATGCTTATTTCCCTTAAACTCCTCTTTCTCATGGCTGAGAGTGATAGGATTTTCAATGTCTAGCATGCCCAGCTCCCCTTACCAGAGCAGATGGGCCAGTGCCTTGTCCCAAGTAGCAGACTTATAATGGGGTCCCCTATGGGAAAAGAGTCCTACGATTCGATGTTTTTCAATATTCTTTTTGTTGTGATCCTTAACATCAGAATCCAAGCATTTCCTCATTTTTTAAAAGAACTTTGAATGAAGTGCAGGGAGGGCTTCTTTTTGCGTTCTTCCTTGTTACACTGGAACATCATTATCATCTTTTTTTGTGTTTTGTTATGTTTATTTGCGTGATTGGTTTTTTTGGTGCTGAAACCCAGGAATTAGCCATTACCATCTTTTTTAATTCTATAAAATGTTAATGGGAGCCTAAGTGAGATGTCGTATTTCTGTGATTAATAGTTTGGGGCTGGAGAAATTATTCTTAATTCTTGGTTTCAAAAGTGAAATAATGCTCTGCGTTGTCATCAATTTTAGTGTGTATGTTAAGAATCCAATATATAGAAGTCCTCTTACTGGTGTTTTGACAGTAATTGGATTATTTTTTTACTGTAAGACCCAGAGTTATTTGAGATGAGATGTATGATAGTTAGACTTTGTAGACATGTAGAATTTTACTGAACTCTGGGAGTTTCTGAACAATTCAAAACTTTCTAAATCTTATATACTCTACAGACCTCTGAAGTAAAGTTGCAGTTCTGCAATTCAGGTTGTTCAGAATTTTAGACTAAGATTACCTGGCTAGGTAGACTTGGGTCTTCGAATTACTGATCACAGTGACTTAACTAAACAGGGCTAAGCTAATTAAAGGTTTTAAAGCTATGTTTGCGGTTAAAATAACTTCTGAGCTCAGCATTCGTTTTATTTTACCATACTAGGGTCATGGTAAAATAATCCTCAAAATAGGTTAAGCTGATGCTGGCAAATTCAATCTAATACAGAATCTACAAGTATATTTATACAGAACTGAAATTAATTTGTAGAACAATTTGAGTTTCAATACCTGTAGTTATAAAACTTGAAACTGTAAAAAGCAGAGAGCATTTATTGTTATCGATATACTTGAAGGGTTCCCCATTGATCCTACCCTCTTTGGCAAATTCTTGGATGGTTTAAAAAAAATTCTTCTCTTCAAAATTAATTTTAGTTTCCTATAAATAAATCAAAGGGTGTTTTCTGCCAGAGTGAACCATATAAGATGAGGTATCGTTTCAACTGCACAAAACTCAAAATTCAACTTGAGAAACATTTATTGGGGTACAGAGATTAATAGCCCCTGCCCACTTGCAACTTAAGTCTTAGAATAAAGCAGGGATATGCAATGAAAATGTTAGGCTGAGGGCTCAGTGTATGTGGCTACCGTATGTGGGCAAGCCTAGTAGTCCTAAATACCAGTCTGGAAGATGGCCCAGAAAGCATTTCTTTACCACCCACTCTTTTACTCATGATGAAATAAAATTCGTATTTCAAGGCCAAAGAAGAAAAATTTTAATATAAAGTCTTTTTCTTTACCCATTTGAGCCTCCTTCCTCCCCTCAAGTGTGCATTGTTGTGTAGTCAAGCCACTCAAGTTGGCTGTTCCCTTGCTCTCTGTGCATCCCCTGCTCAACCAGGCCCTGCTTCACTCACATGATTATCCAATCCTCTTAATAATAGGGCTTAATTAGTAATTGCCTATGTGCTTGCCCCCTACCCCAGCTGCTGGTTTCCCTGGTAACTAACGAGCCAACCGGAAGACAATTCCCCCTATAAAAGGTAGCGTCCTCCCCAGAGTAGCGAAGGTTGTTGCCGTGTCCTGTTTTCCGCCGTACCCAGTGGGGTGTTGCTCCAGGACCTTTGCCTCTGGCGTGTAAGACCCCTGCCCAACAAGCCAGTGATGTCTCCGTTGCTGTCTCTGGACTCTTTCTTCATTCGTGAGGCTGAACAACTACAGGGCTTGCAGGCCCGCGAGGTGCAGCCCGAAAACTAGCAAGCCAGCTATGAGGCCAAGGAAACTCCCGTGAGTGCGAAGATTTCAGGAAATAAGGATGGGAAACAGAAAGTTGGGAGCTAATCCCGAGGTGGCTGACTGCTAGCATGTGGGAGGCAGTGGCGGCTGACGACCATGAGAGATGTCTGTCTCTTTCCTTATAATGATGATATCCTGTTAGTCTCAGAATCTCTTTCCAGTTTAAAAGTAGCAGCCCCACGCTCGTGGCTCATCTGACTGCTGGGGGATAACTAGTGAATACAGACAAAACACAAGGACCTGGATTATCTATCATATACTTGAGTGTTATCTGGTTGAGTGAGACTCATATACTCCCGGCCCGCCACCCCTAAACAATTGCAGACACAGGCTTTAGGGATTTAACTCAGGGACAGGCTTGTGAATTGGGCGTGGCCAGTTACTCGGAAGGTTTTGCCCGGGGCCTGTGATAACAGCAAAATAGTAAGAGTATCCTTGCGTTTCTGGCCCCAGCTATGGAAGGGGGCGGAGCAACGATACAGTGTGATGGAACAACAGCTGTATGCTTCGACAATGCATTGCAACAGGTGGGAGACCTTACAAAAGACCCACCTGAGTCATGGAGCAACGTAAAAAACATGGGCGACATACGGGACGCCCACCCGGCCCATGGACATCAGTAGCAACAAAGGAACCCACTTTACTGGCCATGAAGTTCAGGAATGGGCCGATAAAATAACAAACACTGACATTTCCACCTGCCTTACAAACCCCACTGCTGCTGGGCTAATGGAAGGGATGAATGGACTACTTAGCAACAATTGAGATGGAAACCCGTTCTCTCCTCTGTGGACCAGAGGCTAACTCAAGCCATCTGAACTATGACTGAACATCCCAGGAGCAACTGTCCTAGTGCCTACATCATGTTCACCCAGCGGCAACTGATCACCACCATCCAAGTTCAACTGCTGACCACCAAAGAATTGTTGCCAACTATCCATCAGGACAATGACTCACTTCTGGCCCTGCCTCAGGATCTACACCCAGGGGAGCACACTATGAAATGGCCCTGTGACTGGCAGGTAAGTCCCTGGTGGTTTGGGTTTGCCACCCCACGAGGAACAGGATTAGAAAATGACCTCACCTGTCTTTTATGAGGCCCCACCTAAGACTACTAAGGTAATTAATCAGGGCCCCTACTGGAGAAAGGCGCCATTATGTTAACCCTGTGGTCTGTTGTTACCCCACCTCTCCAGTATTTGGCCCCGGCTGAGGAGACCTGAATGGTCATGATCTTCCTGTATCGTCTTACATATTGTCCGTTGTCTGAGCCAAGGGAATCTGTTCACAGACTGGGCGACAGTGGTGGCCTCACTGAGAAATCAGTCTGATTGCTGGGTCTACAGTGAGATGCCGTTGTCATACTCCTCTGGACTCCCATGAAAAATTGACCCGATAAGCGCCTGGCTTACTCTTTTTTTAAAATTTTTATTGGAGTATAGTTGCTTTACAATGTTGTGTTAGTTTCTGCTGTACCGCAAAGTGAATCAGCTATACGTATACATATATCCCCTCTGTTTTGGGTTTCCTTCCCATATAGGTCACCACAGAGCACTGAGTGTCCTGTGCTATACAGTAAGTAGTTCCCATTAGTTATCTATTTTATACATAGTAGGGTATATATGTCAACCCCAATCATCCAGTTCATCCCACCCACCCACCCCACTTCCCCCCTTGGTGTCCATACATTTGTTCTCTATGTTTGTGTCTCTATTTCTGCTTTGCAAATAGGTTTTTACCCTTGTTACTGTCTAGCTGCTGGTGTCTGTAGTGCATGTGTGGTATCTGGTTGCAGTGCACCTCTACATGCCTGACCCCAGGGGTATCATAGAAAGGGGCAGACCAAGATTGTAAGGGCTGTGCAGGGTAAGTAGGGAGGCCTTCAAGGTGGCTGTTCTCTTGGTCTCTACATCTCCTGCTCGACCAGGCTCTGCTTCACTCACATGACTATGCAATCCTCTTAATCATAGGGCTTAATTAGTAACTGCCTACGTGCTTGCCCCCTGCCCCAGCTTCTGGTTTTCCTGGTAACTAACAAGCCAATCTGAGGTCATTTACCCCTATAAATGGTACCTTCTTCTCCCCCAAGTAGCAAAGATTGCTGCCACATCCTGCCTGCTCTGTGCAGTACACCATTAGGTGTCTCTCCAAGACCTCTGCCTCTGATGTGGATAGGAAATCTTACAATAAACCATTGAAGTGTCTGTTGCTGTTTCCATTGATGTCTCTATTGCTATCACTGGGCTCTTTCTTGGTTTTGAGGCTGGGCAACTACAAGGCTTGCAGGCCTGCAGGGTGCAGCCCAACAGTTGTGCATTAACCAGACCTCGCCAATGGCAGAAACACCTGCTCAACCATAAAGATCAATTTCTTTTTCTGGCACTGGCCATGTACCTCCATAGAAGATAACATTCTTTTCCCAGTCCTGTAAGGGGTCACGATGACATACCACTCACCTTTTTACAGGCAGAACTTTATGTACAATGCCAATGCATCACCTCCTGTAAAGATAGTAATTGGTGTGGAACAAACCAGGTCAGAGAACCTGGAGAAATATTGGGCTGCACCTAATGGAAGTTCTTAGATTAAATAATGACTTATGACCTTACTAATATTACTAGCTATATTACTGTATCCTGCCTATTTTACAAGATTATTGTTTCTTGCATTACCAGATGTGTGGCGGAAACTCTGATAAAAATAATGATGACTAGCAACTTGAAACGATTGACCAAATAATACAGTTCTATAAGATCAGTGATTGTAAGAGTGTAACTCTAGATATGGGAAGAAGCAACAAGAGGGAACCATTTCCTGGACCATAACAGACTAGTAAGACAGGCGGTCCAGAGGCTTTGGGCTACTGTTGACAGGGCCTAGTCCAGTAATAGCACATCGAGTGGACTATCAACGAAATCCTCCCCTGATCTGGGAATGAGCATTCCTAGTGCTATGGGACCAAGTGGTCATGAAATGCCTCCCAAATCTTGGTCAAAATTATGTCCAAAAGGGGAGGGGATTGTAAAATAAAGAATGTTGCCCACCATCCTGTTCTATATGAATCAAGTCATCGGCCACTCCAGTTGCTGACCTCCAATACGCCCTGAAAGGAATTCAGGGTGAAGGTCCGTATGAGGTTTCTGTGCTCTGGGAAAACTGGCAGAACTAGCCCGTAGTAGTTAGATATTTTCAGGAGAAAATTTTATGAACCCAGTTTCTTGTATCTTCCCATACATAGTGAGGCACTAAAAACCATTAACTAAGATACCTGTCCCTCGTGAATAGCAGTAACCTTCTACCAAGATGTGTGCTTAATTGCTCGCACCCCTTCACCAAAATCTCATATATACTGCCCTCCCCACTTACCTCTCCAGAATAGTTCTCGGAGCTTTCTAAAAGACTCTCCTGGATTATAATCCTCAGGTTGGCTTCATCAGCCCTCACAATTGGCATAGGCCTCACTTAACAGAAAATGTTACATATGTAAACTTAGCAGACAGGTAATTTTGGAGGGGGAGAAGAGGTAGACTTATTCCATTATAAAGTAGGGGGGGTCAAGCTCTTTTCTAAAAAATGTATTAAGGTCATTTAAGTAGCAAATGTCTGTGGTGACAATAGCATAGAAACAATTTTGCAAAAATTCAACTTAATTCAATTTTCCAAAGGTGACAGCCCATAAGACCAAAGCCTAGGATGGTAATGGTTATAGGGTGAACATTTTGTATTAAGAGGACATCTTTCAAAAGTTGACATATTTGGTTGGTATTATTAACTCTTAAACTGACAATATACCTGATCACCTCAGCCAAAGCCAAAGGATAGCTATAAGGCACGGGGTGAAAATATGGCATGTGACCCTTCTACAGTTTGGCTTTTCTCCCCATCCACAAAAAAATACTATGTTATGATTGAAAACTATATGGGCAATGAACCTTTTTTTTTTATACCAAACTGTTAATTTAAGATGAATGCATTTAAAATAAAAAAACTGGGAAACTGTTGCTGATTGCATAGAGGAGGAAATTTCACAGCTGATTCTTAGTTTTTTGTTAAGAAAGCAATGATTTTGCCAAGTTTCATAGTTCCAGCATCAGAACTCTGCTGCTGTTCCAAAAAATAAAAATAAATAACTAGTTAAATTAGTGTTTGGGGAAATGGATTAGAGTGTAATGTATGCAAGCAATTAAGCAACACAGACTTGATTCACTGTGATGTCTAAAATGGCATTTTAAAAAATGAAAGTAGCTAAATTTGGCCCTGATAAAATATATAGCAGCAATGGGTTAGGAATTTTGCAGTTTTGCCCAAAGAGTCCAATCAAACAACCCATATATTAGGTAGCTGTTAACATGCAGCTGAATTCAGCTGGCAGCTGAATTTTTTACATCAGTTTCCAAGGTTGCACAGTAATTACATCTACTGTGAGTCATTTTTGCAGCATATTTTATAAAACTTTTACAGGTTTGCTGGGAAGGAATTATTCAAAGTCACCTTTTATAGATTCTGCCATGAATATTAGACAGTTCTTTGAAAATGTTAGTGTTTACCACTTTCATTGCTTCTGGGTTAAGCCTAGTTGGCATTTGAGGGTTTAGTATAATATATGAGTGGAGCTTCCTTTTCTGCGTAGACCTGCTGTTCCCTAGCATTGCTAGTTTATGTTCCCACTGAGCTGCCACCAGAATAAAATAAATCCAGTTGCCTTTTGCTGCTCAAGGCCAACCTGGCAACCATGGAAAGAATTAGTTCCTCTGAGCACTTGTCCTAGGATGTCATTGGAAGGTGGTGATGTGCAGTTTCACGGTCAATACAGTCCACAAAGGGTTTGCTCATTTGAACGGCTGACTAATTTAGATTTAATATTTTGGTACTTGTTCTTTATTCTTGTTCGCAATTATATCCAGTCAGTGCCCAGGGATGTATTGAAGACTGTGATTGGATAAATTACTTAGCATAACATTTAGATCCACTGCTTATTAAGTCAAATGTGCTTTAGTTTATTCTATTTGCATTAGTACATTTTCACACCTGAGTGAAAAGTCCTGGTTGTTTCTTCAAGTCAGTATTTTAAACTTACTGTTTTATTTCATGGATGGCATTGTATTCACTTTAGAATATAAAAAACCTGGTAAGAAATATGAAGTTACATTTTGGAGATGGTGTGTGATCTTACTGGGAGGTGATATCAGTATTGGAATTTAGGATGGAGGAAGATAAATGGCAGGAAAGCTGGAGCTCTATGGAAAGCTAAAAGGCAAGAGGGAAGGAAGCAAAGTGGTCTTCTCTGCTGAAGTCATTAGCAGCCTCAACAGAGTCTTCAGTAAAGCTCAAACGAGGTGTAACAACTCTAGTTCAAAAGATGTGGGAATGGGAAATTGCGATTGCATAGTAGAACCAACCTCTTTCACTCTGCTGCTCACTCAGGGATCCAAAAAGCACATGTGATTTTGTTTTCTATACTTACTTTCTCACGTTTTTTGTAAGCATAACCATGCTCTGCTGATACCTCTACCTTTGCCACTCTGAATCTTCTTGTCTTACAAAGAACTAGTCCTGGCTATTGTGCCATTTGTATTTTTTTTCTTCTCATTCAAAGAACACATTTTTGAAAATAGATTTCAAACCTTAAAATTTGTAATTAGCAATGTCAGTATCTTTGGAAACACATTTGAAAACTTCATTCATTCAACACATCTATTGAATGTCTGCTCTTTACTGGATGCTCTTCTAGGCACTGGAGATTCGGTGGTAAACAAGACAAAGATCTTGCCCTCATGGAGCTTACCTTGGTGAAGAGAAAGTTGATAAAGATATTATTATAAAAGTGCAATGGAGATAAGTAGAGCAGAGAAAGGGAGAAAGACAGGGGAGTGTCTATTTTAGATTCAACGCTCAAGAGAAACCTTTGTGAAAGGTGCCATTTGAACAGAGACCTAAAAGAAGTGAGAGCATGAGTGTTGCAAAGCTCTGAGAGAAGAGCGAGTCAGAAGGAATAAAGAGCTCCTGCAAAGGTCCCAAGGCAAGAACAAGACTGGCATATTTAGAAGCAGCAAATGTAGCAAGAGCTAAGCAAATAAAAAATTAGAAGGAAATAAGGATGGAGAGAAAAACAGTGGTCAGATAATGGAGGACCTTCGAGGTCACACTTTGGTATGATTTTAAAATCCAACAGGTAGGTTGGATTTCATTCTGAACACCCTAAGATACCACAGAAGTTTTCAGGCAGAAGTAACACTTTCTGATTTATCCTTTCTAAAAACTACCTCTGCCTGCTGTGTGGAGAATATTGGATTGGTTTGGGGGATGGAGATATGAAAGAGTGGGAGCAGAAGACCCACGAGGAGACTTTGCAATAGTTTATGGTAAAGATGTAAGTATCTTGGGCTAGGTTGGTAGCAGTTGAGGTGGTAAGAAATGGTCAAGATTCAGGATATGTTTTTTTTGTTTGTTTGTTTGTTTTTGCGGTATGTGGGCATCTCACTGCTGTGGCCTCTCCCGTTGCGGAGCACAGGCTCCAGACGCGCAGGCTCAGCGGTCATGGCTCACGGGCCCAGCCGCTCCGCGGCATGTGGGATCTTCCCGGACCAGGGCATGAACCCGTGTCCCCTGCCTGCATCAGCAGGCGGACTCTCAACCACTGCGCCACCAGGGAGGCCCCAGGATATGTTTTGAAGGAAGACCTGATAGGATTTGTTGGTGAATTTGGATGAGGAATGTATGGTGGCAGGTGAAGAGTCAAGGATGCCTCCTGGCTCTCTGGTCTAAGCAAGTGGATACATACTGGTGCTGCTTATCAAATTGGGATAGCCTGGGGAGGAGCAGGTTGGAAGGCAAAGGGAAATGTGTTAATCAGCACAGACTTCCATAACAGGATACTATATACTGAGCTTAAACAACAGAAAATTATTTCTCATGTTTCTAGAGGCTGGAAAGTCTGAGATCAAGATGCTGTCACTTTGGTTTCTGGGAAGAGATCTCTTCCTGGCTGATAGATGGCCACTTTCTCATTGTGTTCTCACATGGTAGAGAAAGTGCAACCTGTCTCATGTCTCTTCTTATAAGGGCACTAATCCCATCATGACGAGCCTCATGACCTCATTTAACCTTAATTAGCTCCAAAAAGCCCATCTCCAAATACCATCATCTTGGGGTTTAGGGCTTTGACATACTAATCTGGGTGAAAATTCAGTCCTTAACTGGGAGATACAGTTTTGGCCTTTTTTCTGCTTTTCTTTACTGCAGATGCTGACATACATATCAACCATTTAAGTAAAAATGAGTAGGCAGGTACATGAGTATGAAACTTAGGGAGACTATGAGGCTGGAAATATAAGTAAGGAAGGCATCAGCATTTAGATTTTAAACCACAAAAGGGATGAAACATCTAGGGAGTTGAAAGCAAAGGAAAAATGTTAAGAACTAAGGCTCGTTTTGGAGGTGAAAGAGTTGTAGGATTCAGCAAAGGAGACTAAAAAGGAGTGGTCTCTCTGAGGTAACAGGAATGCTAGCAATGCATGGTATCTCAGAAACCAAAGAAAGAAGAATGTGTTTCAAGAGAGACAGCTTAACTGTGTCAAATTCTGTTGATAAGTCCAGTAAGATGAGAACTAAGAACTGACCATTGAATTTAGCTAGAAAGAGAGTGCTGGGGATCCTGATAAGAATGCTTTCTGTGAAGCAGCAAGTAAAAAAGGCTGAATGGAGTGGGTTGAGGAGAAAAGGACGTGAGGCGATGGATATGGAGAGTATAGACACAGAAGTCTTTTGAAGATTTTACTGCAAGGGAAAGCGAAGAAATGGGACAGTATTTAGAGGTGATGTGAGGCCTAAAGAGAAGTACTTTTTTTTTAGCGGGAGCTATTACAGCCTGTATTTATGCTGATCCGGAATAATCCAGTAGAAAAGCAGAAATTTAGGTACAAGAGAAAGGTAGGATAATTGTTAGGAGTGAAGATAATTGTTAGGAGTGAAGTCCTAGAATGGTCCAGAGGGAATGTGATCCTTGTACAAATGGAGGGGTCAGCCTTAAATAGGAACATGGTCCCCCAGTGTAAAGGAAGAAAAGGCGGGGTATATGGAGGCAGATTTGATAGTGAGAAGATGAAGTAATTCTCTTATTTCTCAATTTTGAATTGAAATAACTGGTAAGATCACTAGCTGAGAGTGAGGAGGAGAGACAAGTGTTAGAAGTTGGAGGAAAAAGGAAAGAGTGTGGGTGTGAAACTTAGTTTAGAAAATAGAAGAATAAATTGACCAGGTAAATGTAATAGGATTATTGAAGGCCCATTTAAAACCAGTGAATGTAAATCTAAGATGAGACCAATGAGAATTTCTCTATTTAAAATAAGGTTACCTGTGTTTTTTCCTAACCACGTTTGCTGTTTGGTGCAGGCAGGAGTAGGTAGAATGTTGGGTTTTAAGAGAATTAAGGTTTTGCCAGGTGGGTAAGATAGAAGAGAGGATGGATTTTTTTTTTTAATCATTTCTAGTTGTCTTTTGCTAAAACCAATTTTCCTAACTAAAACCCATGTTGTGTGCTGGTATGTAGGCATTCAATTTTTTCTTAGTCATGCCATTACTAAAAAACTGAAAAACAGCTTTCCCAACATAAGCACTATAACTTTTTCTCTCTCTCACTTATTTAATTCAAGTTGAGGACTCTATCTTTTAAATTCGTTTTACCAGTTTTTCTTACATAATACATAACAGCGTAAGCTGTAGAGAAATAATTATGGATGTTATTAACATTGGTACTTTTGAGTTTCAAAACAACTTGTTATGAGAATGTTCAGAAAAATATGCTATTCATACAAGGAGGTTTATTTAAAATTATTCAGATTACACTAAGTGAATGCATGTAACTCCATAATTCCATGAAAACCATAGTGGATTTAGTTTCATTGAGCATCATGATGAAGGTAGCAATTCAAACCTGATCAAGCAACTTCTGGGGGTGGCAGGGGAGATGGCCATGTAGCCCAACCAAGATATAAAAGCAGAGATCTTCGTTTATTTGAAATGTAGCCTTTTGGTCTCACCTCCTTTTTTTTTTTTTTTTTTTCATTTCTGCCCTTCCATCCCCTCTAGAGAGGGACCAGCATGCACACTGGGCACATAAAAAGAAATTGGACACTACAGAAATACAAAAGACAGGAAGTTGTCACAGTTGGAGCCCAGGCAATGGCAGATATGTCCTCCCCTTCCTGCCTGTTGAAATATGGTGGTATTTTAGTATTATATAGGGATCCTAAGAAAGTGAAGTTTTTTTTAATAGGAAAAGTCAAAGAGATTATAAATCTAGAATACTTGATAAAGAGTTTTTTGTTGGATAGATATTGGGTCCTGTTAGTAAGTGCCTTTGACTTTCGATTGCTATAGCTTCATGTCCAGGCCTAAAATTCAGAAAACCAGCTTGCTCTAGGCTCTTAGCTTAAGAAGGAGTGTGAAGAAGAAAACTTCAATTCCTTTCTTCGTTGTCCAACTAATTTATCAAAAGCAGGAATGACAGTTACAATTCAGGTGGATACCTTATTCAGAATTAAAAAGTGGTCATCCAATAGAAGCAGCCCTTCTGTATGTCTCTCATTATTAACTTGATTATGCCTGCATAGGAGCATAAGACCAAGAACGAACCTCAACACCAGGCATAGTGGAGAGGATTGAAAGAAGAGCCAGGAAATAAGGGAAAGGAGTATTTAAACAGTCTCTAAGAACTTCTGTTTTAATAGTCTCAGGTAAACTCGTCTGCTTATTTATTATCAGTGATTCTTAACTTCTGGGGGGTAGGGGTGGTGGTGGATTCCTTTGAGAATCTAATAAAGGCTATAGTCCAAACACATATGCAACCCCAAAATTGTATACATATATATAAAGTTTAGAAAACAATGTCAAAAGTTCATGAACCCAAGAGTAGGGATACCTGCATTATACGATCTTAAAAATGCAAGCAGCAAATAAGTTATGATGTGATGTTCTGAATATGATGTGTGGGTGTAATGATATCTTGGGTGCATGTTTTTTTTGTGAATCACTTTTATTTTCTTCATTAATTTGAAAGATATGCTGAAACAGAAAAGTTAGCACAACCACTAACTGAAAGGTCTATAGAATGTAAAAGAAATACCATCAGAAACATTCCCGGATATTCTTAAGGCCTAACAATCTGTATTTACCCTTCTCAGCCTCAGTCCCATTTCATGCTATAGAAACTGCTTTTCTGAAATAGGTTGGATCTTGATTACCAGAATTATTACACAGTCGACAAACTCAAAATTATAGCAGTGTTGTCAAGTGCTTCAGAAGGTAATGTTTTTTAAATTTCCAAAATATAGTTAAAAGAAGCATTTTCTCCAGTGGGATGTACCTATTCAGGTTCTGTAAACTGGCTATAATTTCTAAGCTGTGATGCTCAGAAAGTTCTCTGTGATGGACATCTCCCTCATAAATGTTTAGGTTAACACCTACTTTCAACATAGAGCACCTGCAAACTGTATTTCTCTATTCATGGCCCAGTGGGGCTTTCCTGTGCATCAGACTTCAAATAGCAATAGGATTGCTGGGGCAAAGGGAGAAGTGAATAATCAGAGGAAGGCAGGTAATCCATGTCTCCAAATCAAAACAAAAGTAAAAACAGCCTTTCTCAAATAGCTTGAGTGAATTTGCATTCCCTGGTCTTTATGGCCACCTTTTGGTCCTCATTCCCTCCTGTACCCCTTCCTCCAGAGCCTCACACACATGCATGTAGAAAGTTCAGTAATGCTGTTTTAACCTTAAACTAAAAAGAAGGTATTATTACAATGCTTTTCTCACATATCATGCTACTTCAAATAAGCGGATTTAAATGTTAACATTCCAGATGTTTAAAAAAGGAAATTTAGTTTATGAATTCCAAATCAATTTGGGTTTTTAATTGTCAAAAAATCTTGATATAGGCCATGTATTTCATATTTAATATGAGAAAAAATGTAATGATTTCCTTAAATATGGGCTGGGTTTCTGTAAGAGAGAATCCAAGAGTCATTAAGTATTCAGGATTCCCTTAACTTCTCAAATGTGAATCTCAATAGAGACGAAAGAAGATAAAGACATTTAAATGTTATCTGTGGAGGGGACCTTGGTCAGACACCAAGTTTGCTCCAGATCTTTAGAAAAGATAGGTGATTCTGTAATATAATAATTTTCAAGATAAGTTTTATTTAAAATACTTCAAACTATGCCCAGAAAATATAAACATTTAAAAATTGGTACACGTTTATTTTCAGTGAAACAAATATATGATTCAAAGTAATAATAGTAGCATCTCATAAAATAGTGCCCTAATCATGGAAGAACACATGATTCAAACAAGATGAAACTTCATCTGTGATTACCTTTTTCATAAATGTGACCCAGTCTCCCTCAAACTGAGTGTCACTTTTACATGCACATTCAAACATGATAAATGTCATCTTGGCATGTGTTTCACATAAGGATGGCCAAGCCCTTGGCTAACACAATGCAGGCCTGGAGATGTGTAGTCTCCCTTTGCCCTTTACCCTGGGGATTCATGGACCAAGACAGGGAAATGTGGTAGAAAGAGCAGTGGACCCAGAGTTGAAAGACCCCATCCCATCTCAGCACTTTCCAACCATGGGAAAGTAGATGAAACCCTTAATTTCTCAGTTTCAATATGCTTCTCTATAAAATCGAGGGCAGTTACGCCTGCCTGCCTCATAGAGTTGTTATGAGAATCAAATGAGATAATGTAAGCGAACATACTTCAAAAAACCACACTACACACAACAAGGTAAAGGAAATCTGTATTCAAACTTTTATAGTTCTCTGGCTCTTATTTGAGTTATGAGGAGTTTCATAAGTCCAGTCTTTTTTATGGTTAGCTCTAACACTTTATAATGATGCAAAAAAGGGTTGAGAATGTGTGCCACAATCATGCAGGAAAAGAGTTGGTACCTCTTTTCCATCTCAATTAACCTCTGCTGAAGGTCACAGACAGACCAGAGCTAAAGGTCCATTTTCCTTTTTGATCTTGTCATGCCTTCAAATGTAAAGGGAAGAAGTAGCTGTTGTAGAATATTCAGTTTTCTTAAATACTCTGAGGAGAAAGGAACATTTTCCTCACGTGGCTCCTTTATGCACATTTTTCTTAAATGAATAGATTTTTTTCTGCTATCTTCTTTGCCTCTTTGTCTCAATCAAACTTGTGAGTGCCTGACTAGTCATCAATAATATTGTGATATTTCTGAGTGATATCTTGCAGCATTGAAGGGCCAGTGTGCCTCCAGGGCCTCATAGGTTTGATAATGTTAAGGCTACTGTAAGAAAAAGGAATTTACCACTATAATAATCCTAATTTCGTAACAGTTCAGGCAATTTGTCTTACTGGTATTCCTTTAAGTCATAGTCAAAATGTAAAAGAGCAGCACTTTTTAAAAGGCATATGTTATTTCACAGTGCATTAACATTTGTCATGGAGAGATAACTTTTCTATTTATACACAACAGATACTGTTTGAACACCTACTATGTGCTTGACAGTATGCTGAGAACAGTGAAATAAGAGTAATGGTAACAATATTAAGCATTAGTTGAGACCCTGCTATGTGCCAGATATAGGGCTACAAGCTTTATATGAATGATCTCATTTAAGCTTCACAAGTTAAGTATTCTTGGCCCCATTTACCAGTTGAAGAAATGAGACTTATCAAAGTTAAGAAACTTGTGCAAGCTCACCATTCAACAGGCATTGACTGATTGTGCAAGTCAGATATCAGCTGCACCTTCCTTCCTCTAGAGATATAGGTGAGACTGTCTTGAACCACTCAATTATGCAGCTTTTGAATCCCAGTGTCTTCCCAAACTTCCTGCTAATTCCCCTGTCTCCCTTTGTCTCTTGGGTTCTAGCTATGCCTCACCCCCATTAGGAAACTCCATCCTTTGCAGATTTTCACAACAAATCCCCGCCAAGTATTCGTGTCATTTGCTGACTTTTGGTAGGTTTTGAGGACCCTTCTAAAGGGCTCACGTTACTCATAATCTTCCATTCATTCATTCATTCATTCATTCTCTCTCTTCCATCTTTTCCTCCAGGACTGCCCAAATTCTTCTTTCTTTCAGAGAGCTCTTTCAGTCTCCACAATTCCTGGGTCAAACTTACATTCTAAACCCACTATGATGCTCTGCAGAACCAGAGGTCTTCCATTTCACACGCTCTATACTTCTTCAGAAAGATGTAATTACACAAACAATGTGGATTCCTGACATAAATCCCTATTGGGTATTAACCATGAGAAGTAGTTACACAAATACCTGTTATACATTTATTTTTTTAGTTCAACAACATTACTAAGTAAGACAGGGCCTAATTCTACTGATTCTCAGATAATAAACTTTTTAAATTTAAAAATTGGGAGGAAGGAGAAGAATAATATATCAAAAGCCCATGTACCCTCTACCCTTTCCTCTTTTTAAATGTATGTCCTTCAGGTCCATTATGGCAGTAGTTAGCACATTATTTTCCTGTAAAGGGACAAATAGTAAATATTTTTTTACTTTCAGGCCACAGTCTCAGTTGCAACAACTTACCCTTCTTTCCTACAAAGGCAGCAGCCATAGACAGCACATTAACAGATGGACAGGCTTGTGTGTGGATAAAACTTTGCTTATGAACACTGAAATTTGAATGTCACATAATCTTCACATGTCATTAAATATTCTTCTTTTGGTTTTCTCCAACCATGTGAAACATCAATTTTTTTAATATAAAATTTTATATTTAGATGTAAAATTTAAATAAAAAGCCATTTTAGCTTCATACCAAAAAATGACCATGAGGACTGTAGTTTACCAACCCCTATATCATATCTTTTATAGTTGTGAAAAGAGCATACTAACCATTGTTACATTTTTTTCTGCCCTGCCCTAGCTAAATCTCAGAAGAGTTAATATACATTCTAGAAAAAAGTGATACTCTTCCCACTAAGTCCAATAAGCCCATCATTTCTTACCCCTTCCTCTCATCTCAAAAATGCAATGTAATCATTTTTCTCAAGAAATAGATTTTGGAGTAATGAGTTAAGATGGGTGTACTCTTCTTTGGGCTAGTATTTCCTAAAGTGTATATCATAGAACTCAAACTCCCCTAGATTTTAATGTGTTAGAAAAAAAAGAGTAGACAGGGAGATGCTATGGTATTTACCATTTAAGTTAAGTAAATGCTCACAGGAGTAAAGCTAAACATGTTTTCTTTTTACAGACCCTTAAGTTTTTCAGAGCTTTTAATATTTATTGTAACTAATGTCAATTATGACTCTTCAAGAGGATGATATATTCAGTGATTCCTGTCTACTAGCCATAGAACTCTTCTTTCTTGAAGCATTTCAAGGAACTAATAGTCTCACATCTAGAGGTCTGCTACTCAAAATGTAGTCCCTGGACCAGCAGCACCAGGTGTACCTGGGAACTTGTTAAAAATACTCTCAGGCCACACCCCAGATCAGAATCTTCTGAATCAGAATCTTCATTTTAATATAACACACAGGTGTTTTGAATGTACATTAAATTTTTTAAACAATGCTATAGACCATAGTTTTGTAAATAATACTTTAAGCTAAAATAATAGCATAGATCCAGAAGCTAAAATAAATTACAACAAGAATTACTAGAAATTTTGGCTACTATGAACATAAAATCCACTTCCATGGGTTAAAGTTCAGTACCTCGGACTTGTTACTTACATTTTTTACTTCTTCCTTTCTCATCATATTCTGATGTTTGCTTTTATTTCTCTTTTGTTTTTGTGGGGTTGGGAGAGCAGGAGAGAGACAAGGCAATTGAAAACTACAACTTAACAAAAGATACAATAATTGACTCCATGTTCTGAATGTCTTCAAAGCCTTAAACAAAAATCATCATCGTGGAGCTAGAAATGTAGAATAGAAATAGCCTCTATTTTTGTTTCTGATTCTAAATAGAGACACTAATCATCATCATCTTTCAATATATCCACAGTTCTCTCAAGGAGCATCTGAATCTTTATTATTTCTATTACTTTGAGTGAATACAATGATTTTCCAGGTAAAAGTCCTAACACATGTTCTTCACCACAAGCCTGCGTATGTAGGTAGGAGTAACAGCTAAATCTGACTGATGTTTACTGCAAGTAGATTTCTAATGGCCTTGTATAAAATTTACAGCACAAACTCTGCCTTCCAGACATATATCTGTTTAAAACCCCCATGATCCATGGGCAAATAGTTTTCTTATATTTGTTAAGTGCTTGTTATGAATAACAGCTGTGAAGTTGTTCTGTACTTCACTATTGGCAGATACTGTTTCGAAATCAAATGAGGCTCTTAAATGGGTTCATATAAATTTTCATTGTATACCACTAGTTCAGATAGCTAAGGAACTTCTCTGTTGCTATTCTCAAGCCCCCCTTTTGTTGTTACTGTTATTAAGTTGTACCATATGATAAGAAATATGTTCCTGATTTTATTCTCCAGTTACAGCTCTGGATCTGTTATTCTCATTCTCTCTCTCTCTCTCTCTCTCTCACACACCTCAGAAAGAGTAATCTGATTTTAAAAGGTGGAAATGAGGCACAATTGAAAATAACATTCACATTGTCTCTATTTGCAAAAATCTTTCCAGTTTCCAATTTGTTTGTCCCTTTTGTAAAATGATTCAGCATATAAGATTAAAAAGTCAGAAGACTCCCAGAGGACTGGATCCGCATTGTCCTCAGAGAAAGCCATTGAGAGTATTCTGCATTAAAGAGATACGTGGGCCATGGAGCAGAACAAGCATCTGGATCACATATGTAGCTAACATGGATGGATATATGTAATAAAAATATTTCTGCACTCACTGTGCGGTAGTGGCACCAAAAAAACCCTAACTCCAGCAATAATTCTTCAACACAACTCTAATGCAATGATAGCCTGTGAACAGTTGACCCTAGCTGTGCTCTCCTGCAGGATACTAAAGTGAGGCTTTCAGTTGTTATAAAACTCATGTGCTCAAATGTATCAGCCTAAGATTCCTGTAAAACTGAAACCTTTGGATCATATTTGATGATTCCAAAATAGTCAATAACTAGTTATTCAAGTATTAGGTAACAAACTTGTATTAGACCGCAAGTTCTTAAAGGGCTAACATGTGACCTATGTTGACTTTTTAATTCAATTTATTTAAACCAAAAACAGTTCACGCATTTCTCCCACCCTCCATTCCCCACCTCTGGCAACCGCCAATCTGTTCTCTGTATCTATGACCTTGATCTATATAAATACATATTTTAGATTCCAGGTGTAAGGGAGATCATACAGCATTTGTCTTTTTCTTAGCATAATGCCCTCAAGGTCCATACATGTTGTCACAAATGCAAGATTTTATTCTTTTTATGGCTGAGTAATATTCCATTGTGTGTATATACCACAATATCTTTATTCACTTATCCATCTTTGGACACTGAAGTTCCTTCCATATATTGGCTATTGTAAATTATGCTGCAGTGAACATAGGAGTGCATATATCTTTTCAAGTTAGTGCTTTTGTTTTCTTCAAATAAATACTGAGACATGGAAATACTGGATCATATGGTAGTTTTATTCCATAGTTTTTGAGTAACCACCATACTGTTTTGGATAGAACCTGTTCCAATTTACATTCCCACCAACACTGCACAAGTGTTCACCTTTCTCCATATCCTCACCAACACTCGTAATGGCTAGTATTTTTTTTTTTTCGGTACACGGGCCTCTCACTGTTGTGGCCTCTCCTGTTGTGGAGCACAGGCTCCGGATGCGCAGGCTCAGCGGCCATGGCTCACGGGCCCAGCCGCTCCGTGGCTTGTGGGATCTTCCTGGACCGGGGCACGAACCTGCCTCCCCTGCATCGGCAGGCGGACTCTCAACCACTGCACCACCAGGGAAGCCCTGTAATGGCTAGTATTTTTGATAATAGCCGTTCTAATGGGTGTGAGATGATATTTCATTGTGGTTTTGATTTGCATTTCCCTGATGATTAATGATGTAGAGCATTCCTTTCATGTACCTCTTGGCCATCTGTTTATCTTCTTTGGAAAAATGTCTATTCAGATCTTCTGCCCATTTTTTAATTGGATTGTTTGTTTTTTTGCTTTTGAGTCATATGAATTCTTTGCATATTTTGGATATTAGCCCCTTATCAGCTATATGATTTGAAAATATTTTCTCCAATTCAGTAGGTTGCCTTTTCATTTTATTGATGGTTTCCTTTGCTGTGTAGAAGCTTTTGAGTTTGATGTAGTCCCACTCATCTAATTTGATATTGTTGCTTTTGCTTTTGGTGTCAGATTAAAAAGATCATTGCAAAACCTATGTCAAGGAGCTTACCACCTATGTTTTCTTCTAAGAGTTTTGTGGCTTCAGGTCTTAATCCATTTGAAGTTAATTTTTGTGTATGGTGTAAGACAGTGGTATAGTTGGATTTTTGCATGTGGCTGTCCAATTTTCCCAGCATCATTTATTGAAGAGACTGTCCTTGCCCTTGTGTATTCTTGCCTCCTTTGTCATAAATTGACCATTTTTGTGTGGGTTTATTTCTGGGCTCTCTATTCTGTTCCACTGATCTATGTGTCTGTTTTTATGCCAATACCATACTGATTTCATTACTGTAGCTTTGAAATATAGTTTGAAATCAGGGCATGTGATGCTTTCACCTTTGTTCTTCTTTCTCAAGATTGCTTTGGTTATTTGGGGTATTTTATGGTTCCATACAAATTTTAGGATTTTGTTCTATTTATGTGAAAAATACCATTGGAATTTTGATAGGGATTGCATTGACTCTAGACTGTTTGCAGTAGTATGGCCATTTTAACAATATGGATTATTCCAATCCATGAGCAGTGAATACCTTTCCATTTATTTGTGTCTTCTTCAATAACTTTCATTAACCTTGTAGTTTTCAATATACAAGTATCTTACCTTCTTGTTTAAATTCATCTTTAGGTATTTTATTCTTTTTGTTACAATTGTAAATGGGATTTTCCCTGAACTTCTCTTTCTGATAGTTCATTATTAGTGCATAGAAACAACAGATTTTTGTGTATTGATTTTTTGTATCCTGCACCTTTAGTGAATTCATTTATTCTAACAGTTTTTTGATGGAGTCTTTAGGGTTTTCTATATATAATATCATGTCATATGTAAGTAGTAACAGTTTTTTGTTTTTGTTTTTTCTCTTTCCAGTTTGGATGCCTTTTATTACTTTTCTTGCCTGGTTGCTCTAGCTAGGACTTCCAGTGCTATGTTGAAGAAGAGTGGTGAGAATATTCACCCCTTTCTTTTTCCTGATCTTAGTGGAAAAGCTTTCAGCTTTTCACCATTGAGTATGATGTTAACTGTGGCCTTGTCATATATGACCTTTATTATGTTGAAGTACATTCCCTCTATACTTTCTTTGTTGGGATTTTAAATCATAAATGGATGTTGAATTTTGTCAAGTGCTTTTACACTTATACATCTGTTGAGGTGATTGTATAATTGTCTTTCATTTTGTCAATGTGGTTTATCACATTGATTTGTGTATGATGAACCATTCTTGCATTTCTGGAGTAAATCCCACTTGATCATGGTTTATGATCCTTTTTTAATGTTTATTATCGAATTCAGTTTGCTTAATACTTTGTTGAGGTTTTTTGTATGTATGTTCATCAGGGATATTGGCTTGTAATTTTCTTTCCTTGTGGCATCCTTGTCTGGTTTTGGTAATCAGGGTAATTTTGGCTTTGTAAAAAAAAGTGTGGAAGACTTCTCTCATTTTCTGTTTTTTGTAAGAGTTTGGTGTTAATTCTTTCTTGAATGTTTGGTAGAATTCACCAGTGAAGCCTTCTGGTTCTAGACTTTTGTTGTGAGAGATTTTTGATTACTAATTCAATTACCTTGCTAACAATTGGTCTGTTCAGATTTTATGTTGCATCATGATTCAGTCTTGGTAAGTTGCATGTTTCTAGCAATGTATCCATTTCTTCTAGGTTGTCCAATTTGTTAGCATATAGGTGTTCATAGTAGTCTCTTATGACCCTTTGTATTTCAGTAGTATCAGTTGTAATGTCTCCTCTTTCATTTCTGATTTCATTTATTTGAGTCCTCTCTCTTCTTTTCTTGGTGATTCTAGCTACAGGTTGTAAATTTATCTTTTCAAAGAACCAGCTCTTAGTTTCATTGATCTTTTCTATTGTCTTTTTAGTCTCTATTTCACTTATTTCTGCTCTAATCTTTGTTGTTTCACTTCCTTCTAACTTTGGGCTTTGATTTTCTTCTTTTTCTAGTTCCTTGAGGTGTAAAGTTAGGTTGTTTATTTGAGACTTTTCTTGTTTCTTGAGGTAGGCATATATCACTATGAACTTCCCTCTTAAGAACTACTTTTACTGCATCCCATATATTTTGATATGTTGCATTTCCATTTTTATTTGTCTCAAGTTTTTTCATTTCTCTTTTGATTTCATCTTTGACACATTGGTATTCAGACACGTGTTATTTAATCTCCACATATTTGTAAATTTTCCAGTTTTTTTCATGTAATTAATTTCTATTTTCATATTATTGTGGTCAGAAAAGGTGCTTAATATGACTTCAGTGCTCTTAAATTTATGAAGATTTGTTTTGTGGCCTAACGTATGATCTACCTTGGAAAATGTTTCATGTGCACTTCAGAAGAAAGTGTATTCTGTTGCTTTTGGATGGAATGTTCAGTAAATATCTGTTAACTCCATCTGGTCTAATGTGTAGCTTCAGGCCCATGTTCCCTTATTGATTTTCTTTCTGATAATCTATCCATAGATGTAAGTGGGTTATTAGAGTCCCCTCCTATTATTGTATTGCAATTTCTCCCTTTAGGCCTGTTAAAATTTGCTCTATATATTTAGATGCACCTATGTTGGGTACATAAATATTTACAAATAAAACTTCTTGCTAATTGACCCCTTTATCATTATGTAATGCCCTTATTTGTCTTTTATTACACTCCTTGTTTTAAAGTCTATTTTGTCTGATATAAGTATCAGCTTTTTTTGGTTTCCATTTGCATGGAATATCTTTTTCCATCTCTTCACTTTCCATCTGTGTGTGTCCTTACATCTAAAGTGAGTCTGTATATGTATGCTGTAGGCAGCATAAAGATGGGTCTTGTTTTTATCCATTCAGCCAATCTGCCTTTTGACTGAAGAATTTAGTCCATTTACATTTAAGGTAATTATTGATAGGTATGTGCTTATTGCCATATTATTAATTGTTTTCTGGCTCTTTTTATAGTTCCTCTCTGTTTCTTCTTCACTTGCTCTTTGTGGTTCGACTTTCTCTAGTCATAACTTATATTACTTTCCATTTATTTTTCATGTATCTGCTATAGGTTTTTGCTTTGTGGTTACCATGAGGCTTACATATAACAACGTTTATCTATAACAGCCTATTTTTTTTAACATCTTTATTGCAGTATAATTGCTTTACAATGGTGTGTTAGTTTCTGCTTTATAACAAAGTGAATCAGTTATACATATACATACGTTCCCATATCTCTTCCCTCTTGCATCTCCCTCCCTCCCACCCTCCCTATCCCACCCTTCCAGGCAGTTACAAAGAACCGAGGTGATCTCCCTGTGCTATGCGGCTGCTTCCCACTAGCTATCTACCTTACGTTTGGTAGTGTATATATGTCCATGCCTCTCTCTCGCTTTGTTACAACTTAACCTTCCCCTTCCCATACCCTCAAGTCCACTCTCTAGTAGGTCTGTGTCTTTATTCCTGTCTTACCCCTACGTTCTTCATGACATATTTTTTTCTTAAATTCCATATATATGTGTTAGCATATGGTATTTGTCTTTCTCTTTCTGACTTACTTCACTCTGTAGGACAGAATCTAGGTCTATCCACCTCATTACAAATAGCTCAATTTCGTTTCTTTTTATGGCTAATATTCCATTGTATATATGTGCCACATCTTCTTTATCCATTCATCCGATGATGGACACTTAGGTTGTTTCCATCTTTGGGCTATTGTAAATAGAGCTGCAATGAACATTTTGGTACATGACTCTTTTTGAATTATGGTTTTCTCAGGGTATATGCCCAGTAGTGGGATTGCTGGGTCATATGGTAGTTCTATTTGTAGTTTTTTAGGAACCTCCATACTGTTCTCCATAGTGGCTGTACCAATTCACATTCCCACCAGCAGTGCAAGAGTGTTCCCTTTTCTCCACACCCTCTCCAGCATTTATTGTTTCTAGATTTTTTGATGATGGCCATTCTGACTGGTGTGAGATGATATCTCATTGTAGTTTTGATTTGCATTTTTCTAATGATGAATGATGTTGAGCATTCTTTCATGTGTTTGTTGGCAGTCTGTATATCTTCTTTGGAGAAATGTCTATTTAGGTCTTCTGCCCATTTTTGGATTGGGTTATTTGTTTTTTTGTTATTGAGCTGCATTAGCTGCTTATAAATTTTTAGAGATTAATCCTTTGTCAGTTGCTTCATTTGCAAATATTTTCTCCCATTCTGAGGGTTGTCTTTTGATCTTGTTTATGGTTTCCTTTGCTGTATAACAGCCTATTTTAAATTGATGACAGCTGAAGTTTGATCCCATTGTAAAGCTCAACATCATTACTATCCCCCACAACATTTATGTTTTTGATGTCGCATTTTACATCTTTTTATATTGTGTATCCCTTAACTAATTGTCATCATAGTTATTTTTTACTACTTTTGTCTCTTAACTTTTATAATAGCTTTATAAGTGATTAATCCACTACCTTTACTATATATTTACCTTTCCAGTGAGATTTGTTATTGTGTTCTTGTTACTAATTAGTGCCCTTGCTTTTCAGTTTAAAGAAGTCCCTTTATAACACTTCTTGTAATGCTAGTTTATCAGTGATGAACTCAGTTAGCTCTTGCTTGTCTAGAAAACTTTATCTCTCTTTTACTTTGAATGATAACTTTGCCAGGTAGGATATTCTTGGTTGGAAGATGTTTTTTCTTTAAGCATTTTGAATATATCATGCTACTCCCTTCTGGCCTGCAAAGTTTCCTCTGAAAAATCTGCTGATAGACTTCTGTGGGGGTTCCGTTGTGTGTAATAAGTTGTTTTTCTCTTGCTGCTTGTAAGATTCTCACCTAATCTTTAAATTTTGACATTTTAATTATAATGTACCATGGCATGGGTCTCTTTTGGTTCCTCTTATTTGCACCCTCTGGACTTCCTGGATTTGTATATCAGTTTCCTTCCCCAGGTTAGGGAAGTTTTCAGCCATTATTTCTTCAAATAAGATTTATGCCCCTTTCTCTCTGTCTTCTCTTTCTGGGAGCCCTATTATGCAAATGTGAAACCATTTGATATTATCCCATAAGTCCCTCAAGCTATCTTCCTTTGTTTTTTTATTCTTTTTTCTTTTTACTGCTCTGATTGGGTGAGTTCCACTGCCTTGTCTTCAAGTTGACTGATCGTTCCTCTGCTTCATCTCATCTGCTGTTGAACACTTGTAGTATATTTTTTAGTTCAGTGTTTGTATTCTTCAGATCTGTGACTTCTATTTGATACTTTCTTATATTTTCCATCTCTTTGTTGAAGTTCTCACTGTGTCCATCCATTCTTGTCCCCAGTTCATTGAGCATCTTTATGACTATTTCTTCAAATTCTTCATCAGGTAAATTATCTCCATTTCATTAAGGTTTTTTCTTAGGTTCTTGTTTTATTTGGAACATATTCCTCTGTTGCTTCATTTCACTTGACCCTCTGTGTTGATTTCTATATAGTAGATGAAACAACCACCTCTACCAGTCTTAAAGGAATGACCTTGTGTAGGAGTTGAAGCTTGACATTGAGTCCTGCTTCAGATCTTGGTTGACTCTCAAACCTTTGTCTTTGTCCAAGCAGCCTACTACATGTTCAATAACTCCCAGAAGTTGAGAATGTGCCAGTACCTGTTGGTACCCCAAAGGGGAGGATCTCAGCACCTAGATTCAGGCTGACTAAAAGCCAGACCCTTAGACATCAGATTTTATTTATTTATTTATTTTAATATCTTACTGGTGAGAGTGGGCACCCTTGTCTGGTTCCTGATCTTAGAGAAAATGGTTTCAGTTTTTCACCATTAAGAATGATGTTGGCTGTGAGTGTCATATATGGCTTTTATTATGTTGAGGTAGGTTCCCTCTGTGCCCACTTTCTGGAGAGTTTTTATCATAAATGGGTGTTGAATTTTGTCAAAAGCTTTTTCTGCATCTTTTGAGATTATCACATGGTTTTTATCCTTCAATTTGTTAATATGGTGTATCACATTGATTGATTTGCATATATTGAAGAATCCTTGCATCCCTGGGATAAAACCCACTTGATGATGGTGTATGATCCTTTAATGTGCTGTTGGATTCTGTTTGCTAGTATTTTGTTGAGGATTTTTGCATCTATGTTCATCAGTGATATTGGCCTGTAGTTTTCTTTATTTTGTGACATCTTTGTCTGGTTTTGGTATCAGGGTGTTGGTAACCTCGTAGAATGAGTTTGGGAGTGTTCCTCCCTCTGCTATATTTTGGAAAAGTTTGAGAAGGATAGGTGTTAGCTCTTCTCTAAATGTTTGATAGAATTCACCTGTGAAGGCATCTGGTCCTGGGCTTTTGCTTGTTGGACGATTTTTAATCACAGTTTCAATTTCAGTGCTTGTGATTGGTCTATTCATATTTTCTATTTCTTCCTGGGTCTTGGAAGGTTGTACTTTTCGAAGAATTTGTCCATTTCTTCCAGGTTGTCCATTTTATTGGCATAGAGTTGCTTGTAGTCATCTCTCATGATCTTTTGTATTTCTGCAGTGTCACTTGTTACTTCTCCTTTTGCATTTCTAATTCTGTTGCTTTGAGTCTTCTCCCTTTTTTTCTTGATGAGTCTGGCTAATGGTTTATCAATTTTGTTTATCATCTCAAAGAACCAGCTTTTAGTTTTATTCATCTTTGCTATCATTTCCTTTATTTCTTTTTCATTTATTTGTGACCTGATCTTTATGATTTCTTTCCTTCTGCTAACTTTGGGGTTCTTTTGTTCTTCTTTCTCTAATTGCTTTAGGTGCAAGGTTAGGTTGTTTACTCGAGATATTTCCTGTTTCTTAAGGTAGGATTTTATTGCTATAAACTTCCCTCTTAAACTGCTTTTGCTGCATCCCCTAGATTTTGGATTGTCGTGTCTCCATTTTCATTTGTTGCTAGGTATTTTTTGATTTCCTCTTTGATTTCTTCTGTAATCACTTCGTTATTAAGTAGTGTATTGTTTAGCCTCCATGTGTTTGTATTTTTTATAGATCTTTTCCTGTAATTGATATCTAGTCTCATAGCATTGTGGTCGGAAAAGATACTTGATACAATTTCAATTTTCTTAAATTTACCAAGGCTTGATTTGATACCCCAGATATGATCTATCCTGGAGAATGTTCCATGAGCACTTGAGAAAAATGTGTATTCTGTTGTTTTTGGATGGAATGTCCTATAAATATCAATTAAGTCCATCTTGTTTAATGTATCATTTAAAGCTTGTGTTTCCTTATTTATTTTCATTTTGGGTGATCTGTCCATTGGTGAAAGTGGGGTGTTAAAGTCCCCTACTATGAATGTGTGACTGTGGATTTCCCCTTTTATGGCTGTTAGTATTTGCCTTATGTATTGAGGTGCTCCTATGTTGGGTGCATAAATATTTACAATTGTTATATCTTCTTCTTGGATCAATTCCTTGATCATTATGTAGTGTCCTTCTTTGTCTCTTCTAATAGTCTTTATTTTAAAGTCTATTTTGTCAGATATGAGAATTGCTACTCCAGCTTTCTTTTGGTTTCCCTTTGCATGGAATATCTTTTTCCATCCCCTTACTTTCAGTCAGTATGTGTCTCTAGGTCTGAAGTGGGTCTCTTGGAGACAGCATATATATGAGTCTTGTTTTTGTATCCATTCAGCCAGTCTGTGTCTTTTGGTGGGAGCATTTAATCCATTTACATTTAAGGTAATTATTGATATGTATGTTCCTAGTCCCGTTTTCTTAATTGTTTTGGGTTTGTTATTGTAGGTCTTTTCCTTGTCTTGTGTTTCTTGCCTAGAGAAGTTCCTTTAGCAATCGTTGTAAAGCTGGTTTGGTGGTGCTGAACTCTCTCAGCTTTTGCTTGTCTGTAAAGGTTTTAATTTCTCCATCAAATCTGATTGAGATGCTTGCTGGGTAGAGTAATCTTGGTTGCAAGTTTTTCTCCTTCATCACTTTAAATATGTCCTGCCAGTCCCTTCTGGCTTGAAGAGTTTCTGCTGAAAGATCAGCTGTTAACCTTATGGGGATTTCCTTGTGTGTTATTTGTTGTTTTTCCCTTGCTACTTTTAATATGCTTTCTTTGTACTTAATTTTTGACAGTTTGATTAATATGTGTCTTGGCGTATTTCTCCTTGGATTTATCCTGTATGGGACTCTGTACTTCCTGGACTTGATTAACATTTCCTTTCCCATATTAGGGAAGTTTTCAACTATAATCTCTTCAAGTATTTTCTCAGTCCCTTTCTTTTTCTCTTCTTCTTCTGGAACCCCTATAATTCGAATGTTGGTGTGTTTAATGTTGTCCCAGAGGTCTCTGAGGCTGTCCTCAGTTCTTTTCATTCTTTTTTCTTTAGTCTGCTCTGCAGTAGTTATTTCCACTATTTTGTCTTCCAGGTCACTTATCCGTTCTTCTGCCTCAGTTATTCTGCTATCGATCCCAACTAGAGTATTTTAAATTTCATTTATTGTGTTTGTCGTTGCTTGTTTCATCTTTAGTTCTTCTAGGTCCTTGTTAAATGTTTCTTGCATTTTGTCTATTCTATTTCCAAGATTTTGGATCATCTTTACTATCATTATTCTGAATTCTTTTTCAGGTAGACTGCCTATTTCCTCTTCATTTGTTAGGTCTGGTGGGTTTTCATCTTGCTCCTTCATCTGCAGTGTGTTTTTCTGTCTTCTCATTTTGCTTATCTTACTGTGTTTGGGGTCTCCTTTTTGCAGGCTGCAGGTTCGTAGTTCCCGTTGTTTTTGGTGTCTGTCTCCAGTGGCTAAGTTTGTTTCAGTGCGTTGTGTAGGCTTCCTGGTGGAGGTGACTAGTGCCTGTGTTCTGGTGGATGAGACTGGATATTGTCTCTCTGGTGGGCAGGTCCACACCTGGTGGTGTGTTTTGGGGTGTCTGCGGACTTACTATGATTTTAGGCAGCCTCTCTGCTAATGGGTGGGTTTGTGTTCCTGTCTTGCTAGTTGTTTGGCATAGGATGTCCAGCACTGTAGCTTGCTGGTCGTTGAGTGAAGCTGGGTGCTGGCGTTGAGATGGAGATCTCTGGGAGATTTTCGCTGTTTGATATTATGTGGAGCTGGGAGGTCTCCTGTTGACCAGTGTCCTGAAGTTGGCTCTCCCACCTCAGAGGCACAGCACTGACTCCTGGCTGTAGCACCAAGAGCTTTTCATCCACACGGCTCAGAATAAAAGGGAGAAAAAGTAGAAAGAAAGAAAAAAAAGAAAGAGGGTAAAATAAAATACAGTTATTAAAATAAAAAATAATTATTAAGAAAAAAATTCTTTTAAAAAGTAAAAAAAAAAAAAAACGGATAGAACCTTAGGAGAAATGGTGAAAGCAAATCTATACAGACAAAATCTCACACAGAAGCATACACATACACACTCAAAAAAAGAGGAAAAGGGGAAAAAATCATAAATCTTGCTCTCAGTGTCCACCTCCTCAATTTGGGATGACTCTGTCTATTCATGTATTCTACAGATGCAGGGTACATCAAGTTGATTGTGGAGCTTTAATCCGCTGCTCCTGAGGCTGCTGGGAGGGATTTCCCTTTCTCTTCTTTGTTCTCACAGCTCCCAGGAGCTCAGCTTTGGATTTGGCCCCACCTCTGCGTGTAGGTCGCCGGAGGGCGTCTGTTCTTTGGTCAGACAGGACAGGGTTAAAGGAGCTGCTGATTCGGGGGCTCTGCCTCACTCAGGCCAAGGGGAGGGATGGGCACGTAGTGCAGGGCGAGCATGCAGTGGCAGAGGCCGGCATGACGTTGCACCAGCCTGAGGTGCACCGTGCGTTCTCCTGGGAAGTTGTCCCTGGATCCTGGGACCCTGGCAGTGGCGGGCTGCGCAGCCTCCCCGGAAGGGGATGTGGATAGTGACCTGTGCTTGCACACTGTTTTCTTGGTGGCAGCAGCAGCAGCCTTAGTGTCTCATGCCTGTCTCTGGGGTCTGCACTTTTAGCCACGGCTCGCACCCGTCTCTGAAGGTCCTTTAAGCAGCGCTCTTAATCCCCTCTCTTCGCGTACCAGGAAACAAAGAGGCAAGAAAAAGTCTCTTGCCTCTTTGGCAGGTCCAGACTTCTCCCCGGACTCCCTCCCGGCTAGCCGTGGTGCACTAACCCCCTGCAGGCTGTGTTCATGCTGCCAACCCCAGTCCTCTCCCGGCGTTCCAATTGAAGCCTGAGCCTCAACTCCCAGCCCTGCCCGCCCCGGTGGGTGAGCAGACAAGCCTCTCGAGCTGGTGAGTGCCAGTTGGCACCGATCCTCTGTGCGGGAGCCTCTCCACTTTGACCTCTGCAACCCTGTGGCTGCGCTCTCCCCCGCAGCTCCGAAGCTTTCCCCCTCTGCCACCCGCACTCTCTGCCCGTGAAGGGGCTTCCTAGTGTGTGGAAACCTTTCCTCCTTCACAGCTCCCTCCCACTGGTGCAGGTCCCGTCCCTATTCTTTTGTCTCTGTTTATTTTTTCTTTTGCCCTACCCAGGTACATGGGGAGTTTCTTGCCTTTGGGGAGGTCTGAGGTCTTCTGCCAGCGTTCAGTAGGTGTTCTGTAGGAGTTGTTCCACGTGTAGATGTATTTCTGGTGTATCTGTGGGGAGGAAGGTGATCTCCGTGTCTTACTCTTCCACCATCTTCCCAGGAGTCTCCAATATTTTACTTTTTTCTTACATTTTTTGTACTGTTTATTCCTAAATATTTTACGTTTTTGTTACTATTTTAATAAGTCTTTTCTTCAGTTTTATCTTCTAAATGGATATTTGTATCATGAAGCCTTTTTTTCAGTATATTAATTTAACATCAAGCATCTTCCTAAACTATCTTATTGTATATAGTGATTTTTCAGCCAAGTTTCTTGGGTATTCGAGGTATATAATCAAATCATCTGCAAACAGTACAGCTCTGCATCCTCCTTTACAACTTTTATACCTGTCTCATATAATTTTATATCTTTCTCTTATACAATTCAATAATATAACATAGTATAATATTATAATCTTGTATAATTACTTTCTCTTATACAATTGTTCTTGCCTAATATACCAGGTCATTGTTGAATAGTAGTATGATGGTAGTATCCTTGTCTTGGATCTGACTTTAGGAAATATCCCCAGCATTTTCCCATTAAGTTAGATGTTGGCTTTGGGCTGAGATACATGTATTTTATTAAGTTAATGAAGTATCTTGATTCCTTTTGTATTGAGTGCTTTTTAAAAAAATAGCTATTTAATTTTGTCAAATGCCTTTTGAGTGTCTTATGGAGATGATCATGATTTTCTAATAATATGATGAATAATACTAACCTACTTCCTAATATAGAACAATTCTTGCATGTCTGGCATAAATTCCTTAAAAACAAACATGATTCTGTAATTAATAGTTGGATTCTATTTGCTAATATTTTATTTTTTTGCAGTAATATTTATAAGTGAGCTTGTTCTGTAGATTCTTTGTACAATATTTGCCTATATCCATTATTTCATAAAGGGTGAGCAAAACAGTATTATAATTCTATCATTTATTAATCATTAATTCTATTCATTATTAGATGGAATACATCCATAAGGAGAAATTTTCCTTCATCAACCACTTGGTTACACAGAGGTCTAGCTTATACTGAAAAGGCAGGTTAAACGCCCCCATTTACCATTTTTTAGAATAATGAGTTTGTTTCCAGTATTCTCCAAAGATAACCAATGAGGTTTTGTGGATTTCCTTCAGTATTTCTATGAATTAATGAAGTTTTAATGTGTCTGATATGTTTTAACCATTGCCATTATTATTCTTATTGCTACTCAAATTGTCCCATTTTTGGCAAGTGGAAGTCTCTTCAGCTTGGCTTCAGAGTCTTTGATCGTTTCCCTGCTATCTTGTGTGCCAACGTTTCCAGATGCACCTTGTACAACTTCCCTCTTAGGCCAGAGCATCCAGATCTTCACACTCCCTCTTGCTCAGCCATTGGATCCGGTCCTATAAAAAAAGGCATGACCTTGGGCAAGGCAGTTCAGCTCAGGCTGACCCTGTAGAACTGGCATTTGGAGGCTGTGTGTTGACTGCACTCACCTCAGCTGGGTCTTCAGTCCTTCCTGAAAGGAGACTGGGGTAGAGCATCCTTCTGTTCACTATACATGTAAATGTTTAGTCATGTGAATAAAGTCACCAGGAAGAGTGTATAATGTTTAGCCAACAGTTATTATGTGTTATAGCAACACTGGGGTAAACAGAAGAGAAGCCCACAGAGGGAATGGTAAAAATGACAAACGAAGTAGAAAGAAAAACCAGGAAAACACAGTGTTACTGAAATCTATTTATTTTTCCCCCACAATTGTGTCTCCTTTGCACTTAGAATAATGCCTGGCCTATAGAAAGAATTGAATAACTGTTGAATAAATGAATGGTCCACTGTGTCAAATCCTATAAAAGGCAAGCTAAGTCACGGAAAAGTATTCATTTGCTTTGTCAAAACAAAGGTGATGGTAATCATTATGATGGTAGGGCAGAAGCTACTGTGGGTTGAGGAGTGCATGGTGCTCAGGCAGTGAAGAGAGCCCATGCAATGGTCTGCTCTGGAAGTAGCTCGACTAAAGATGAGAAAGTTAAGGATGATTAGAAAGGGGGGGGAGAAAAGGATATTTTCTTAGTTTAGGGTTTTTGTTGGTTTTATTTGTTTTGCTCTATTTCTTAAGTTGGAAGACACCTAAGGATATTTATAGGTTGAAGGGGAAGAGCAAATGGGGTGGGGGGATGTTACATACTGGAAAGAGGGGGTATTATTTCTGAATCAAGACTCCTGAGGAGGCAAAGCAGTTAAGGTCCATAGTGCACAGGTAGAGAGATTAACCTGAGCCGAAGGAAGGCCAAGGTTTCTTCTGAGACGGGAGGAAAAAGAGGGAAGCATGGTGAATAGTCAATAAGAAGTTCTTCAGTAAAGCCTAAGAGTAATAAATTCAGAGCTTGGTGTCATAGGTAATATTAATAGTCTTTTATATACACTAATACTAGTTGGTATTTCTGTGCCTTTTTTCTAATGTTTGCAAGGAGCTTGTGTTTATAAAATTTTATTACATAGTTACATATTGAGACAGAATTAAAACAAAGTTCCTTTCTCTAAAAGCATCATAGCAGATCAGAGAGAGGCTGAACCAGGAAACGGAAGACCCAGGTTCTAGACTCTGCAGGACCATATAAGCCTCTGGGTCCATAGAAATAATTAGCCTGTATGAAATGTATACACTATAAGATATTTAAGAGATATAATCAAGAACACATGTTTATTAAATATGAAGTGTGAAGGGAGAGGAAAGAATCAAGAATGACTTCCGGTTTCTAACTTTGAATAACTGGATGGATGGTAGAAATATTGGAGAGAAACTAATAATACCAGATTATGAGGATCAAATGAGATATATTTAATCTATATGTAAGTTAAACAAATTCTACAAAAGACAATATATATTTAAACTATATGTAAATTAAACAAATTCTACAGAAGATATTAATGTTAAGAAACTGATACATAATGTTCACTGAAAATATGAAATGTGTAGAATAAATTATAATTAGCTAAAATGGGGAGGCAAACTATAGTACAGTCTAATAGCATGTGAGGTAAAAGGAACAAAAATAAAATAATCTTACTGTTAACTTAAAAGAGATGGCAGGAATAGGTATAGAGAATTTCTAACAATTTAAAATTTCCTATATTCTTATTTATCCTGAGGTGCCATTGGTCTTGTTATTTAACTACTTATCTATTATTTCTTCTGAAACAACTGCATCATAGTAAGAATAGATAACTATAACCCTGGAGTACTGGAGATCACTGAAATGTTGGTTGCTTTAAACAAAAAGAAGTATAAAATCAAGTCAGTTTCTAGATTGCTGTTCTCCTGGGCAGTGGTTCATTTTTCAGGGCTGTTAAGGGGTCTTGTCACCCCAAGCTTCTGTGACACACTGGACTAACTGTTTGCAGCCCAAGGCATTGCATGTCCCACTTTTAAAGGCATCAAGACAAGCATCTTCTGAATTATCTGATCACTCTAATTCTATATTAATGGCACAGTAACGGTGTTTTAAGTTCCTTTGTTTCATGTTAGAAATTCTCACTTACCTGCTGGGGTTTAATCATGTACTCACTCCACCCACAGATGATTCAAATTATTTCAGACCATCTGTCTTAGTGAGTTTCAGAGACATTTTTAAGCTATTCATATTTTGGATAACTTTATAGAGCATAAAAAGTATCTTGATCTTTGGTCCAAACCTCTCAGAAGTCCAGATATATAGTCTTTCCAAATTTCCCCTGCCTTTGGTGACCTGGCCATCTTCAAAATCCTAGAGAACTCACCTGAATGATTCCTTTATCACAGCTTCTACTGCCTGGTATTGTTTACAGTTTTATATTGTTTACCCTGTCTTTCTGACTAGGTTGAAAACTCTAAGGACAGAAACAACTAATACCTTATTTATACATTCCTTATGCATAGCATAATACTCTGTATATTTTTAAAAATATGATCAAATATTTACTGATAATATAATAAGGTAGGATAGCATTGGGATTAAGAGAAGAGCCTCTGGAAGTAAACTGCCTGGTGTGACATGCCATCTCTTCTCTATAAGAGCTCCATGACTTTGGATAAGTTTTCTAACATTTCTGCTCCTCGGTTTCCTCATCTATTAAACAGGGATTCTATTGTATCCATTCATAGAATTATTAGAGGAAGAAACAGGTTAATATATGTCAAACATTTAGATCAAATTCTTGCCATATACAAAGTACCATATAAATGTTTGCTTGACAGTGATAATAATCCCTATTCAACTCTATTTAATTTTAGAGCTTAATTTATTCAATAATGTGACACAACTATATGTAATATACATTAAGCAGTGTTTCCTTCAGGAAAAAAAATAATCAGGAGCATCATTCCCACTTTAATTTGTCTAGAGTTAGCAACAACTTCCCCCAAGACATCTATGAACAGACTAACATTAAGCTAGATCAGCAGGATAGTCTGATTAGCTGCTTGGTGACATGTTGTCTGATAAAGTAATGGTGTACATTCACTAAATGAACACCATTTTAAACAAAGGAACCTAGCCAATTTAGAGGCTCAATATACCACTAATGTGCAGACCAAAGCAATGCCAAAACACTGTGATGACAAACATTGTAAAGTCTTTCAAGTTCACCTTCAGTAGCACCATTACTTGCTACTTCTGGGATATGGCAAATCAATGTGATTATTCTAGGAAAGAGAGGAAAAGAGGGGGGAAGGAAAGGGAAAGAAGATATAGAAGGGCAAAGAATGGTAAAAAGATGCACACACACAAAACTATAAGCCATTACATTCATCTAACCTTTATATACATCTTAGTATTTTCCTTTAAGTGTTTTGGGGTTTGGGGGTTTTTTTGTTTGTTTGTTTGTTTTTTTAAGATTTTTTGATGTGAACCATTTTCTTAAAGTCTTTATTGAATTTGTTACAATATTGCTTCTGTTTTATGTTTTGTTTTTTCGGCCGCGAGGCATGTGGGATCTTAGCTCCCCGACCGGGGATCAAACCCGTACTCCCCGCACTGGAAGGCAAAGTCTTAACCACTGGAAGTCCCTTTGTTTGTTTTTATTTGGGTACACATCTATGAAACATTACACAGAGACTATTACAAAGAGGATTTAAATATTTCATTATGCTATTTGTTTTTAAATCATTCCTTATTTTTAAAAATGAAGCTATTTAGGAGAAGTGTTTTGTGCCTCAAAAAAGTACATATATAGATAGATGGATATATAGATAGAAATATCTCCAGCTATCCTTTTCATAGGGCATAAATAAAATTGTTCTTTGATTGCTGGTTAAGGTCACTTTAGAACCTGAAGCTCTTTTAACCTCTGTGTGTTCCAGTGAAGAGACAGTGATTGTTAAGTGTTTGGGACAATATTGCAGCAAAGAGAGAAATGGCAGAAGAATTTTGACAAACTGAAGGGATTTGTCACAAGCAGACAGGAAGAGGGAACACATGTTTCTAAGAAAGCATGTTCTGAGCTTTCTAGAGGGGGCTGCCACCGTAGAGAACACAGCAAGAGCTGGCTCCCCAGAACACTCGCGTGGTCTTTATCAGCTAACCAGCTCCCAAGAAGCATGTCCACCTCCTAACTCCTCTAATGGGGAGTAATGTCAATTGTTAGTCTTCCTGAACACAGGCCAGTGTATTTTACAAACAGAGGAAGTTTAGTTAAGGGACACTAGGAAAGCAAAAGACAAAACTCACTGTGAGTGTAAAACATATAAAACATAGAACTTCCAGCTATGAAATTTATGATGGTAATGCAGGTATGCACACAAGAAGCTGAAAGGAAATTCACCAAACGTTAAGAGGTTATCCCCATGTAAAGGCGGGATTAAGATGATTTTGGTTTTATTCCTTATATGTGTATTATGTTGTAGAAAAAAACATATAGTAAAAAAAATCGGAATAATAATTATTTTAATGATAACCTAGAGAAGAAAGATTAAGATGTAATTAACCATAAAGTCAGGGTTATTTCCCTATACTTAGATCTCAGTGAATATCTTTGCCTCAGAATCCTTAAAATTCAAAGTTCTTACCAAGAAAAGAAAAAGGACAAACCCAAATTCACTAAAAACAATATACCTTTATTATAGAAAAGGCTCTCTTCAGTGCTTTTGTTTTATTTATGTTAACAATTCTAGTCAGGCTCTAACTAGACCAACAACTCAATTGCTAAAGCCCTTGGTTTCTTAGTATGACCCACTAGCCCAGATTAACAATTATGAAAAATTCCTATCTATTGCCACTGGTTTTAAATAAATGAGTTGGATATTTTGAGAGGAAAGGAGACAGAAAAAGTCTAATTTTCAGGGTAGATGAAAAAGATACCTAACAAAAGATAGCTTTCCCATAAAATACTATGCACTTACTGGAGGTGATAGAAAGTAAGGCTTTGGGGTAATGGCCCCCAAAATAAGACAATAATTAATATTTTAAATTAAAATTAAAACTTAAAGATTCCTAAGGCAACTTCTAACATGAAAAATCATTAGGTTAACAGCTTCATAAAGTTATCATTAATAAAATAGATTCCAGTCTTTCTTAATAGTTTACACTTTTAAAAATAGAATCCTGTAGACTATAATTTCCAACTACATTAAGTCTCTTAGAGTTATCAGTGTTTCGGGGCTTTTCTTTTTTATGTTGTCTTGTTGTTGCTGTCGTTTTTTTATTAGTTTTCTGGTCCAGTTTATATCAAATTTAAGTTAAATTAGTTCTTCAATGGTTCTCAAAATGAGCCGTCTTCAAGGAAGAATGAGAGTAAGACTTAATCGCATTCTCCTTGTATTGCTGTGATAAGATTTACATTTAGACCAGGTATATATTAAGTCTAAGTTTATTTAAAGTTGAATGTAGGGACTTCCCTGGTGGTCCAGTGGTTAAGACTCCACGCTCCCAATGAAGGGTGCGCAGGTTCAATCCCTGGTCAGGGAACTAGATCCCACATACTGCAACGAAGACCCACATGCTACAAGTAAAGATCCCACATGCCTCAACGAAGATCCCGCATGCCGCAACAAAGACCCAGTGCAGCCAAATTAATTAATTAATTTTTTTATATAAATAAATAAATTTGAATGTAGACAAGTTTAGCAGGACATGAATCAACCTTGGGTGCCTTCATTTTGAATGTTCCTTTATACCCTTCATTTTGCCTGTGAAATAGCATAGTAAGAAAAAAGCCCAGGGCTCATACTAACAAAGGGAAGACGGTTACCTTAGAAGATCAAATATGGAAGTCTTAGACCGGGGCGTGGGGTGTGTGTGTGTGTGTGTGTGTGCGCGCGTGCGCACACACACCCAGGTTAGGTCCCCAAAGGCAATAAAGGAAACGGTAAGAGGATCAAGAGAGTCTAGCAGTAGGAGAGAAGAGTCTGTCCAGTGTCTGCCCCACCTTTACTCTCAGAGATCAGAATTTCCTCCTTTCTTTGAGGGATTTTTAGAATATAAATTACAGCCTAGATTAAATTATTGTTCTGCTAATCCTCGCAAGGATCACACTTTGAAACCAGGGAAAACTGAATGATTATGAAGTTGCTATGAAACGCTGACTAGGAAAGTCTGTCCTGAGGTCTCTGAAGCATTTGCCTTGTGAATTTACCCCAACATTGCTTTCATGTGTCCTTACTCCTCTTTGCATTTATGCTGTGAGTCCAATTCCCACTTCGCTTAGAGATTACCAAACCTGAGGGTCTCATGATAGAGACAAGTTGTATATACACATTCCCCATACCCTGAGGAAGGACCCTTCAGTCCCAGCCACGCCTGAAGAGGGATATCCAGCTGGAAAGTGGACACATCACCAAGTACTACACTACATCATCTGACCTGGTTTCCCTCCTTGTTTCAAATTTCAGGCACCTCTGTCTGGGTCCCAGTCTCTTTTAACTCACACTAGCACTTCAGCTAGTTGTGTCTTTACAACTCTATCTTCAGTTGTATCTTTATAGCACTTTTAAAATGCAGAGTTTTCAAGGATTTTTTTTTTTTTCCTAGAGTAGTGCGTATATTGGAATAACTATATAGCTTTACCCGGTAATAAATAACTCTTTGGAGAAAAATAAATGCTTAAGATGAATATTCTGCAAAACTCCAGAATTATTGTGAAATCACATTTTTATCTACCATTTTTAGAGCCCATTTGATTTATCCCAGCTTGGCATATTAGAGTAGATATGGGGATACAAACAGCCTGATAGTTAAAATTTTGTCTGCATGTGAATCTCCTCTGGCTTCCTTCTCTGCCAGGAAAATTTTTCCTGTTGTCAGTCAACTGATCCTAATATCTTCTTGGAACAGAGAAAACATTTTCAAGTGCAAAGCAAAATTCCTCCCCCAGCCCTGGAGAGAAAACTTTGTTTTTCCTTGAGCTGTTGATGTCTTTAAGAGAAATGACGTTAGTTGGTTCAGTCAGATGATAGAGGATACAGTTAACTCCATGTAAAGGAAAAATGTTTGAATACCAGTACCGCTGATTTCAAGGAAGGTTTATTTGGGTAACATTGTTTAAGAAGATAATCTGAGTCATAAATTGCACAGGGGCTAAATCCCTCTTAAGCAACAGCAGAAGACTAATTTTGTTGTAGTTTTGAATTTTGTATCTTTACCTGGAAAAAGTCCCATATTAATATGCATTTTTAAATATTTTATCAGCTTAGAAAGGAACTCAGTCCTCCTGGTGTGGACTGCATTGCTTTAATTAACTGATCATTTGCAATTCGTTTTAGAGTTCTGGTCAGAATTACTCTGAATCTAAAGAAGAAAATGAAGACACAGCTTTATCTTAAACACCAGTAAAGGGTCTTATTTTAAGGTAGACAAAGCAAGTCTTCTTTAAGACAGTCTTATGGTAATTGATCCAGAGTCTTTGAGCTTTTTCAACTATTATCCAAGCACACATTATTTTAACTGTTGGCTAAACATAAATTTATAGAAAACAGTCACCAGGGAGAATACGTAAAAACCAGAACATAGTAGTGATAGTCACAGAAAAGAGACTTAAACCAAAAAATTTAAAAACTATGTTAGAGTGTCTAAAAAGTTCTTCAATGATCTTGTATTTTAGAAAAATGAAGTATGTGTTAGGGATAATTCATGGACTGGATAGGAAAGTAGTGAGGAGTTGGGTGGAGGTGGAGAAAGAAACTCAGTGACAGGAATATTGGGTAGAAAGAAGTTCTTTTGAGCTTTTAAAGTTTTTGTTATCAATTTGAGCTAAAAGGAATAAAATATTTTGGATCAATTTAAATAAAGCAAGTGAAAGGTACCCAAAATGAGAATACAGAATTACTTTTTTTCAGAAGTAATCAAGGTTAATGTCTTATTTGCAAGGTGTTTGGGCAATAATAGCTATTTAGGCAGGGTCTGTCTGAGAGGAACAGAACCAATAGGAGATGGATCTATCTATCTGTTTGTCTGTCTATCTATCTGTCTATCTACCTACCTACCTACCTATCTATAGAGAGACAGAGAGACAGAGATTTTAAGGAATTGACTTATACAATTTAGGGGCCTAGAAAGTCTAAAATCCATAGGGCAGACCAGCAGGCTAGAAACTCAAAGAAGAGTTGATGTTGCAGCCTTGAGCCCAAAATCTGCAATGCAGGCCAGCAGGTGGGAAACTTGGGCAGTGTTTCTATGCTGCAGTCTTGAGGAAGAATTGCTTTTTCCTCAAGAATCCTCCATCTTTGCTCTTAAGACCTTCAACTAGTTAGATGAGGCCCACCCAGATTATGGAGGATAATCTGCTTTATTCAAAGTCTACTGATTGTAAATGTTAATCACATCTAAAAACTATTTTCATAACAACCAAATAACTGGGCACCACAGCCTAACCAGGTTTACACATCACAAAAGCTTTAGAGACGACCCTTAATTTTGTACATTTCAGTTTCTCATAGTGTTTCAGTTTCTCATAGGAAGAATGAGATGATGTATTAAGTATTAAGTGGAAATGTTAAATATATGTATTTCTGAGATTTTGGAGTTTGATGTGCATATGTTGTGTCTGTGTGTTAAAGTTTGCGCCATATGCTCAAAATTATTAGTGTGTATTTCCAGTTTATACTTTCAAAACAAGTATATGCTACCACAGAATTTCTCCTGCAACTTTCCAAAGGAATATAATCTATCCATCTCAAACATACAGTTGAATATATCTCCAATAATAACATTTAGTAAAACCTCACTGCAGATTGTGAATCATATGGCTAATATCTTTGAGGGGGAAAGTGTCTAAACGTAAAAGAAAGAAATAGTCCATTAGGATACATGACTTCAGTAAATCTAGACATTGATCTTTTGTCCTTTAACATTAGCAAGATAAAAACTAGATATATGAGAAAGTTCATTCAAGCCATTTGCATCACTTTTCAAAAGTGCTTATAAACTTAAATGCTTTGTTTTGTTTATCTTTTTGTTTTTACTTATGTTTGCAGAGTTAGTTGAGTGATTGGTTGGTTGGTTTTTGGATTCAACTTAAATACTTTATCAGGCTTAGAAAAAAAGAACCTATGAATATAAATAGGAATTTAGAGAATTATTTTGAAGAAAATGATCATAGATTTTAAGTTGGTTTTATTGAAAGTACCATATCTTAATAAGTATAAACAATTTCACTAGCTTCTATAAAATAATGAGTTTTTATCTCTCCAATATCTGCCTTTTTGCTGAAATTAGATAAATAGTATATAAAGGAAAACCATCAAGAGTACCATAATACATATATTTAAGTAAGCCAGATTATCTAATTTGCAATTTACGTAATGGAAATAAGTAGTTTAACAAAAATGGCACCAAAAGATGAGAGTAATGGGCTTAAATCATTCAAGTGATTAATAAAACTAATCATATTAGCAATTTAAATATCTATTTAAACTTTTGTATATATATTCAAATCTCTTTTAGATATTATATTTATTAGATATTTAGATATTAAAATAAATATTTAAAATATTTAAAATTCTAAAATATTTAGAATATTTAGATATTCAGATTTATATCCATTCCTTTTGTAGTCAAAGCCAACAAATAAAAGTCTTTCTTTGCTAGGTTTGTAAAATGCATTCAAAGAAATTTTTAGTGCTAACCTTAAGGATTATTTTATTCCCTTCACATTTTGACAGCCTTTCGCTCTCCCTCCCTTTTTTTTTTTTAGAAATCTGTTTTCTATAGCTGCTACAAAAAATTACCTCAAACTCAGTGGCCTAAAACAACACAAATTTATTATCTTATGGTTCTGTAGGTAAGAAATCTGAATTAGGTCTCACTAGGCTAAAATCAAGGTGTTGACAGGCCTCCAGTCCTTCAGGCTGCTCTAGGGGAGAATCTGTTTCCTTGCCTTTTTCAGCTTTTATAGGCTAGCCACATTCCTTGGCTCAAGGCCCCATTCCTCCATCTCTCTTGAACAGCATCAGCCAATACCTTCTCACATGGCCATCTATCTGGGTCTCTCTCTAGTGCCTCCTTCTTGCACTTACAAAGATGCATGTGATTAGATTGTTCCCACCTGGAGAATCAGGATAATCTCCCCCATCTCAGTGTCAACTGATGAGCAACCTTAATTCCATGCGTAACCATAATTCTTGCTTATCACATAACCCAACATATCAACAAGTTCCAGGCTTTAGGACACGGACATCTTGCGGGGGCCATTATTCTGCCCTGTAAATTAATAATTCTTGAAGCTAGGTGATGGGCACACAGGATACTAATTTATCAACTTTTATAAGTTTTAACTTTTCCAAAATACAAAGGTAAAACAAATAAATTTAGGATCCTATATCACCCAAGGAATTGTGTCCAGAAGAGAATTCTAAATTCAGTCACAACCTCATCAGTATTCAGCCTCTTAGGAAATTTCCATATTTATTTCCAGTGAACTATCTGAAAAAAGATAAAATAATGCAACAATTTTAAAACTTAGAAGTATAAAAACATAGGCATACATTTTGCCTCTAGCAAACAGCTCTTCCTCAGATTTCATGCTAAAACAACAACAAAAAATTTTTTTAAATAATTTTTTTTAAATACCCATTAAAGATTCTTAGAACTTTCAGGTTTGGAGAGCTCTTTCATACCATCTGGTCCAAGAAATATCTGACACATGACTTTCATGTCAAATGATCATCCACACTTTTATTGAACATCTCCAGAGGTAGAGGTGGGTCACAACCTCCAAAGTAGTCTACTGGACAACTATGATTACTAAGATTTTGTCCCACCCATATGACTTTGGAGAAAAAGTATACTACTGCTTCTATTTAACATTCTACAAATATTTGAAAGTAGCTCATATGTCACCCTGAGGCTAAATACCTTTAGTTCCTCTAGACATTAGTGGCAACCTGAAATTGGTAAAGAATGAAGACTATGTCCCTATGGAACTTTATACTGGAGGAAAATTTGTCAATTTAAATGAAAGTCCTCCAACAACTCATTTATCTGATAAATTGAATCACAATACATTGGGAAAATCTAGAGAATATTTTACTCATAGCTATACTCCAAAAGCCAGTCCCACAGACTTTCTGGGATTTTTAATCTTCCATAGAAAGGATATTTCACCTGGGTGGTTAAGTAACCATTTTTGTCCTCGGTTAGTCCTGGACATAGCTGTCCTGCACACCTGTGAACCATGAGCACAGATGACAGAACCACAGAGGCCAGAGGAGCTCAAAGTCTGGTATGATTGATCTGAAGGGCTTTCAACCTTCACTGAAGATCTTTCATTAATAAGGACCAGTTGAATTTCTGCTTCTGTAACTTGAGAGAGAAGTGGATCTCTTTTCACCAATTAGCAGATTTGAAAACCAATTTTACCTGAAAAATAAAATTTAACAGAAAATGCACGTTCTACTTTTCACTTTTTTAGTACCTCACTTGACAAGATTTGCTGAGAAGCTTACAATGACAAAAACCAAACAAGAGGCCATGGCGTTGTAAAATTTAAATCTTTTAAAGCTTATTTAACACAATTGTATTACCTCAGGAAAACCTTAGTTCTAATAAAACCTGTAACAGGACCAGAGCCATGCCATTAGATTTCATTAGACAATATGGATAAATTCTAGACAGAGTTATAGGTATGAAATGAGTGGGGAAAATATTTATAGAGGCTCAGCTGATAGGCAGGAGGCTCAGTTCTCACCACCTTACAAGACAGTTAACTGCCTCAACTTTTGTCAATCAGGGCCTCATCCTGTACAGCCAACTGAAAATATAAACCAATAAAAGCCCTGGTTAAGACATTTTGCCCCGAAAGCTATTCAATGACTTTTCAGAACTGAGATCTTTCCTCTTCAATAGCTTGTTTTACATGTCTATTGACTCTGGGCATAGTGTTGATAGCTCCTGGTGCGACTCTACCGTTCATTCTATTTTCAGAAAGGATCTCCTCTGTTCCCCCAAATCATACACTTATTAGACTGCTGGACTGTTAACCCAAATCATACACAACCCACATGCCTGACCAATTACTGGCCGTAGTTACGCAGGCCTTTAAACTTAGCTATTGTGCTACAAACAGCCACCACGCTGTCCTGCCATTCACCACTTCATGCGATATCTACCAGAAGCACTTTCAGATTACGTGCAGCTTTTATCAACTTTTGCCTCTGTGGACAGGAATTAGTTATGGGTCAAGAAATAGGAGCTCAACATATACCACTCTCCTCACCCTATCCCTATATGTACACAGAAATAGATTACTGACACAAGAGTTAGTGTTACTCAAGATGATCTTTTAACACAGCACTTTATTTTTTCATAGTTTGTGTTACCCTCTTCTTTTGAACTTCTTTCTAAACAATCTTAGAAGCATGTCTGGATATACTCAATTAAAACTACCTTATAACAGAAACTATTTGGCTAATGCAATTTAAGTCTTGCAAACTCAGAACAGCCTGAACAGGCAACTGCCCCTGATAGCTAATCACTGCCAAAAAGAAAGGTTACATGTCAACCATTCTAAAGCCAAAGTTAGTGTATTTGTTAGGTGGTGTTTAAAAATAACAAGCCAACCAGTAAGTTAACTTATTTATTTGGATTGGTATAAACGTCACAAATAAGTCATCTTGGCAAATATTCAGGCAGTAGAATTATTAAAGGCAGGCATTACATGAGTACTTTATTAAGACTGTGTTTTGGTGAAGGTGGCATCTGGTAATATCTCCTTTAAAAAAAGAAAAAAAAACTTTTCAAATGAAAATCATACCCACTATGCTGTAAGAAATAGGACATTATGGCCTCTATGACCCATCTGTCCATCTGATTAAATGACTCCAAAATCATTCTTTTGAAATATCCTGGCCTTTCCAGTGGGTACAATTTCGGCTCACTCAGGGGGTAGCTTGGCTTTCTCTCCTAAATTGTTTTTTTAACGTCCACACAGAGGTGTAAAATAGCTCTAGTGTCTGCCAAGGTTCACCGATGTCTGCTCAGCTAGCCTTATTCCTATCCTCTCCCTCATCTTTTCTCTTCTTTCACTCTCATTTTTACTCACTCAATGTATGACTTCTGTGTGCTGCTTAAAATCCTCTATGTATATGGATTTAATAAATGAGTAGATGCACAGACAGAGGAATAGATGGACAAATGTGTTCTGCTTAAGAATGAACCTGAGTCCTTTTCTGTAATACAGCTTAGTGTTTATTACACACACGCCAGGAGATCTTTCGAACCCCACCTCTTGACATTTTCCACCACATCCTTCACGCACCAACACACTGAAGCGGTTGCAACTCTGTAAACATACACCAGTTCTTCTTTGGGGCAAATTTCTTAACCATCTGGGATCTGATATCCTCATCAGAAAAATAGAATAATACTTACCCTTTAGGGCGGTTGTAAAGATTAAAAGCGTTACTTTATGAAAAGCTTATAACATGGTGCCTGGCACATAGTAAGTGCATCACACGTTAGTTGTTTTTGTGACTGTTGTGATAGCAATGATCATATTTTTCCCCAAATCCATGGTTTTATACGTACTTTTCTTCTCCCTAAAATACTGCCTTGTCCACCTGGCAAATTCATATTTATTTTTCTGTGAGGCCCTCCTAACCCCTATGGGACAAGTTAAGGTCTTCCTTCTCTGTACTTTAAAACATTTTTATAGACATTTATTTTTGTATTTAATACATTATACTCTAATGATGTCTGATGTCTTCTTTTCCCCACGAGATTGTTAAAGGTGGGGGACATGTCTCCTTAAGGATATCCCTGACACTTAGCACAGAACAAATCATCAATACGTGGGAAGAATGGAAGGTAGGAAAGAGAGGAAGGGGAATGGAAGGTTAAGAAGGGAATGAAGAAAGGAAAAAGAGGAAGGAAGGTGCAAGCGAACAAATGAAGCCAGTCTTCTGACAGCTGTCCTGTCCTCCATCATTCCTGGATGATCTCCAACAGGGATGCGTGCATCTCATTTTCAGATTCTTTCAGTGTGCTGATTGACAGTCCCCAAGTTTATCGCTCAGAGCATAAATAACTCCAGTTCTGCAAGATATTAATTCATTTTCAGTGACTAATTTGCCTCCTATTTGATGATAATGCCAACTATTGACTAAGGCAAAATCCCTCAGCTTGTCAACCAAAAAAAAAATCGCTTATTCAGAAAATGGCTCATATAGGAAAGAAGCAGCTGCTTTTGAGATGGACACAAATGAGCCAAAATTTGTCCCTTTAGAAAAAAAATCTTATCCCAGTGATTAATTTAGCTCCAATGGTGAGGTTTTGGTGAAGACAAGTGGAAAATGAAGGATAAGGGAGCACAAAGTAAGCATATCGATTTGCGTCATCATTTGCTTTCTCTCTGATAATTTTCCCTGACTAGATTTTCTAAGTTATAGATGAAGGGTTCTTATTTGATCTAGCCTGTTATATCGGAGAAAGAAAATTCAGTCAGAAAAATAAAATTAATTGTAAACTGGAAACATTTTCTCATAAAGAGCAACAGTTTTTCTCCCTTGATATGACAAAGATCCTCTTTACCAACATCCGTTTAGGACACACTGTTCACTGGCAATAGAACTCATGAAAGTGAGTAAAATTTTCCCGTTTTATGAAACAATATTTCAAGCTCTGAAAATGCTACAAATATATAAGTTTTATCCGATAGCCTAAGGTTGCCAGTTTTTTTCTATGGTGAAAAGATGTGTGGTAACTAGAACATAAATGAGGTTGCTTTTCTCACACAAACACACACACACGTTCTCTTGCCACCAATGGAGGGAATGACCAAATGTAGATCACAAAGTCAGCTCTCTTCTTTCAAGCCAGGTTCTTCTCCAAGCCAATTTGTTTGTGGGACCCAAGCACAGCCCTTTGGAGCAGGCTCAGTCCTTCTCCCAGGAGCTCGCTGTACTTTCTGCTTTCTGTCCTCTGCAACCTCTTCTCAAAACTACCAACCAAGGAGCCTTCTAAGGTGAATCCTACTCTACTCTTACTCCTTCCATCTTCAAATAAACACTTGTATTTTCTATCTGTATTTTGTTTGATCTCTTTTCCTAACTCTCTTTGGCGCTTTTATAATTATTCTTGTCTTTTGACTCTCTCTTATATCCCTCCCCAAATCCTACTGCAGGCATGTGATTTCTACCCCTTCCAGCCCATCCTACACACCAATGCCATAGTATGTTTCCTAAGTCACAATTCAGACAGAGTTCAAATTTCTTAGCTCTTACTGTAAGCCTTTTGCAGTCTGGCCACAGTAGCCTATTTTTCAGCTACATCACCAACCATTTGGGCTTTTGATGATCACCCTCCTCACCCAGAACCTTCTCCCTCTACAGTCTTCTCTGCATCAGTAATTGATATGAACAGCCAGCCAGTTACTCAAGTGAAGAAAATCCAGGAAGTTTCTTTGAGTCCTGCCTTGCACCGCCACATCTAATACATCCCCAGGCTCCTCGACGCTACTTCCAGAGCATATGCCCACTCTGTCCATTTCTGTCCATTTGTGCTACTGCCTATCCAAATACCGTCATCAACTAAGCCCTGAACTACTACAGTAGTGCCTATTTGATCTCTCTTGCCTCTCCACAATCCAGTTCCCACACAACACCAGAAGAGAGCTTTGTGGAAACATAAATCAAATCACATCATGGCCCCTACTTCTGCCCCTACGTCATCTGGCTCATGTGAACCTCTTTGACCCTAGCCTTTACCACTTTATCTTCTCCTACTGTGCACCAGCCAAACTGGCCTTCCTTATAATCTTCTAACCCACATTTTCATCTGAAAGCCTTATTAGCACTAGCTGTTCCTTCTGCCTGTGATGTTTTTCTCCCTAAACTTTGCATGGCCGCTTATCTTTGTCATTCAGCTCTCAGCCGAAATGTCACTATATTCTTTACCCAATATATATATTCTTTACCCAATATATATATTCTTTACCCAGTATAAAGTAGTTGCTAGGTCACTGTCATCATACCCTGCATGGAATTTATCTGATATTTCTTTTTGTTTTTTTGTTTGTATACTTATCTTCACTTGTTCACTGCTGAATTCTCTCATATCTAGAACAGTGCTTGGCTCTCATTATGTGTTGAATGAATGAATGAAACTTCCTTCCCATCTCTATGCCCTGTCCACAACACTGCACAATATTCCTGATGGAGAATAATAGGACCGACAACCAGAAGTGGATGGAGTTGCTATGGAGACAGTAAGGAAGAGGAAGAGGAAACACCTGACTAGAGGGGAGCATCTTTTTTGAATGATAGTTATGAGATATGATCAACTAGGATCTTCAACATCAGCTTCAGGAAGTTTGGATCAAACATGATGTTATAGAGGATCCTTCTTAAATGTGGGGAAAGAAAAACTGAATTCCATGAGGTCAGTGATGTTTGTTTTGGTCAATACTATAAACCCAATACCTCAAACAGTACTTAACACACATTGGGTGCTCAATAAATAGTTGAAGGCGTAAGTAGGTGAACAAACATGATATAATCTTTAGATTCTTTTTTTTTTTTTTTTTTTTGCAGTACGTGGGCCTCTCACTGCTGTGGCCTCTCCCATTGCGGAGCACAGGCTCCGGACGCGCAGGCTCAGTGGCCATGGCTCACGGGCCCAGCCGCTCCACGGCATATGGGATCTTCCCGGACCGGGGCACGAACCGTGTCCCCTGCATTGGCAGGCGGACTCTCAACCACTGTGCCACCAGGGAAGTCCCTTTAGGATTCTTATTTAGAAATGGTTTATAAGACACAAAAGAGATAAGAAGACTGTAGAGTAAAATTTCTCAAAATCTGGGCAATGGATTCTATTTAAGTGATTTATTAAAATCCAGTTTCCTGTGCCTTTCCTAAGCCTTGCTGAGTGTCATCTAAGCCTGGGATCAAGAATCTGAATGTTATGAGTTTCCTGTGTATTTTTTAATATGCATGCACACTAAAGTTTGAGAATGACTGCCCTGGGAGAGGTAAGATGATGAAAGGCCTAAAGTAGGATCTATATTTGAGGAAATTAGTGAAAGACAAGCTGCCAGAATTTTGTGAAGTAGGGGAAAGAGTCAAAATAACTGTTTGCAACCTGGCAGACAGAGAATTACACTGTCATTGGTAAAATATAGGAGACTTGTGCATCATTTTAAAAACATATAAGGTAATAGATTTTCACCTTTTGGAAGACAATATAAAGGCATAAATGTAAAGGTGGAATGTGAGACTAAATTAAGAACATTATGGGTTCCCAAAACGATGGGAGGAATTGCACTATAATAAGTAGCAAAGGTATTGCCACTGCATTCCATAGTGTGAGAGTGCTAAAGACAAGTAAGTCTCATTTCTTACTGTCAAAACCTTTATTAAAGTCATGTAACTCCTGTTTATTTCATAGTGAAAGCATTGCGTATGTCTCAGTAAATAGTTCTTTGTGTACTAGATCCTTGAAATTGGCTTCCTCCCAGCCATAACACTGGGGAACTGCTAGGTTAGAGGAAAGATCTGAGTGCAAATGTCTCTGGTAAATAGTAACATTTTAGAAAGTTGTTCTGCTTTCCATAGTTCAGATTTTATTCATAATTCGTAGGCTTCAGAATCTAGAATCTATACTTAGTATCAGATTTTTTTGATGTAAAGATGGGCTGAGGCCAGTGTATGTGACTCATGAGATAACTCTTAAAATTTGGAACTACTTTTGTTACGTTAGCCTCTGTACTTTTTTTTTTAAATAAATTATTTTATTTTATTTTTGGCTGCATTGGGTCTTCGTTGCTGCATGCAGGCTTTCTCTAGTTGCAGCAAGTGGGGGGCTACTCTTTGTTGTGGTGCGCGGGCTTCTCATTGCGGCGGCTTCTCTTGTTGCAGAGCACAGGCTATAGGTGTACGGGCTTCGGTAGTCGTGGCACATGGGCTCAGTAACTGTAGCTTGCAGTCTCTAGAGCGCAGGCTCAGTAGTTGTGGTGCATGGGCTTAGTTGCTCCGCAGCATGTGGGAGCTTCCTGGACCAGGGATCGAACCCGTGTCGCCTGCATTGGCAGGTAGCTTCTTAACCACTGCGCCACCAGGGAAGTCCCAGCCTCTGTACTTTTGTGTTAAGAGTAACCTGACGTTTAAAATACCCAGTGAGTTGAATACCCAAAAGTAAGTTAGTCCTTCCCACCATGATGGACAGATGTTTAATATATACTTGCAGAATGATCATCATAAAACCACAACTTCCTCTTGTCAGGATCTAGTCAATCACTATCAATATGAAAGAAGTAAAAGAAGAAAGGTCAGCTGATAGAAGCAGTACTATACTGCTTCTATACTCAGGAGACTGCTTGCTTCACTGCAACCATTGTAGAGACTGATTTTTTGAGTGTTGCAAAAGTAGAGGCAATATATTAAGTGATTCTATGTGAATTGTTCTGCAGATAAGACCTTTCTGGTTTTTTTCTCTAACGTGAATAAGAAGTAATGCTGACTCCAATTTTTTAAACAACAGCAGAGGAAAAATATGAAACTACTGCTTGAAAATTTATGCCACAAAATTTGAGTCACACATTAGTGAGGTGTGGGATACTATAACTAATCACTTCATTGTTTCTGTTAAGGGAGCTATGAGTGTGTCTCGGCAAAAAAAATGCCAAAAGCTAAGTAAGGCAGCATACCTGAGAGTAACAATTCCTGACCCGCCCTAGAAATGTCTGCTGAAGAGAACATATTTAAACATAAAAGAGGACCAGAATTTCCTTCATAGGGAGTTCTATGCTTCATAGATGACCATTCCTAGGGCAACTTTCATACAGGAATTCTAGATCAAGAAACTAACCTGAAAAAAAAAAAAAAAAAAAGAAACTGACCTGATGAGGGAAATAGTTTAAACTCTTTAAAGTGTGCTAAAAATTACTACTGATCAATACCAATTCAAATATTGAAAGAAGGATCTTGGGGTTATTTATGCATTCTGTCAATAAATATTTCTGTACAACTTTATCTCTGCATGATATAATTATGTTTCAATATCAACTATCCGAGTCTTACTCAGCTTGATGATTCCTTGAAGATCCTTAGATCTAAACTACTAATTGTCTCAGACCTAAACAACGAATTAGCATACAGTCCATGGCCTCTTTTGCTTGGTCCCCTCAGTACCCAAGCTACCTAGAGGATGTCCAATGCAGAAGCAGAGGAGGAGGAAAGCTACCTAGAGGATGTCCAATGCAGAAGCAGAGGAGGAGGAAAGAAGTGATCCTTATCCAGAGGCTTAGAGCATTGGACATAAAGTCAAATGTTTCAAAAGACAAAGAGCTTTTCTGTGTCCTTGGCTTGTTGTGAAATGGCTCACTTTAAAAATATGAAGGGACTTCCCTAGTGGCATAGTAGTTAAGAATCTGCCTGCCAATGCAGGGGACACGGGTTCGAGCCCTGGTCTAGGGAGATCCCACATGCCGTGGAGCAACGAAGCCCATGCACCACAACTACTGAGCCTGTGCTCTAGAGCCCATGAGCCACAACTACTGAGCCCGTGTGCCACAACTACTGAAGCCTGTGTGCCTAGAGCCCGTGCTCCACAACAAGAGAAGCTATCACAATGAGAAGCCTGTGCACCACAACGAAGAGTAGCCCCTGCTCACAGCAACTAGAGAAAGCCTGTGCACAGCAACAAAGATCCAACGCAGCCAAAAATAAATAAATAAAATTTATTAAAAAAAAAACAATATGAAGATCCTCTCCCTTCATCTTAATACTGTAATACTTCTATTATTTTTATCACTTTCTCCCACATGGATAAAGATCAGTCATACACTAGAAGGAAGAAGTGTTTTTTTTCTGAAGAGAGAGATGTTTTCTATGTGTCAAGGACAACTGAGCTCAGAAGGCATAAATTAGATTTATTTAGAGGCTGAATTTATATAAGACTAAATTGTGATATTTTACTTCCCTCAAGTTTGGCCTTAAAACCATGCCACTTTGTTCTGAAGGTATATTTTTATTTTTGTAGATATTAGATTTATAGGCCTTTTGTGAATGACAGATGACACTGTTACATTTAGGTATATTTTAATCATTTAGCAATGTGCTAATAACCAACTGCATTTAGTGAATGAATATTTTTTAAAAACTCCGAAACGCAACTCTTTAAATCTACTGTTGATATTTACATTTTTTCATCAGAGTGATTATGCTATAATTACCTAGAAATAAATAGCCCCTAACTAATTTTGCCCATGTCTAGTCCTCCTTTCAACAATAGCTAATCAAATGTTTAGAAAGCAAAAATTAAAAGAAAATTTCATTCGTGATGCTCAACAACTACAAAATACTTTTTAAGTTTTTTTGTCAGAAGATTATAATGTTTTTTTTGTAGGGCATTAAAAAGGCATAGAACCAGATACATAAATATAAGAGAAATAAATCACTTTCAATAATTTAGTCTAAAAACAATTAACTCTAGGTCATTTCTCAAAGTCAGTCTTCTAGGTCAGGACAATGGAAAGTAATTTAGAGAAGCATAATACCTTTTACTAAATATTTCAAATCCAGGACGTCCATCTATATTATAAGTAGATAGAGAAAGAATTATTTAACAGCAGTTCAGACACTTCCCAGCTATGAACAACCAACTTGCAAACATCAACTTGTGAGTAAGGGGATGTACCCTTTCCTCTCCCCACTGCAACAAAGCTAAATTGGTGCTGGTTATGGGAACTTCCTAGTTTACATCTCTTCTCTATCCCTTCCATTCTGTATCGCCAAGAAGATAGTGCACAAACCACACACAGCAAGTTAGCAGGCTTCTCCGAGATGGAGAGGGACTCAGAACCCTTCCATTTATTGAGACTCCCGGTATGTTAAAATTTCTAAATGTGTTAAAATGAGGTTACAAAATTTGCAGCCAAATTTGTATTTTAAATGTTCAATCCTGAAAATGAGTCTCAGTGACAGTGTGGATAACCTCATTAGGAGACAACATCAAGAGTCTGAATTTGAGGCCCTCAGGAGGATGAGAACAGACCAAACGGCTCTCCAAACTCTCTCTATAATTAGCCCTGCTATTTACTCCCAGGTTTCATTCTCTTGCAGTTTTCTATCAGGGTTCCCTGCCACCAGTATTTCATACCTCCAATCTATCCTCCATAATGCTGCCAGAGTGATCTTTCTAAAATGTCCATTTGAGGACTTCCCTGGTGCCACAGTGGTTAACAATCCGCCTGCCAATTCAGGGGACATGGGTTCGAGCCCTGGTCCGGGAAGATCCCACATGCCGCGGAGCAACTAAGCCTGTGCACCACAACTGCTGAGACTGTGCTCTATGGCCCGCGAGCCACAACTACTGAGCCCACGTGCTGCAACTACTGAAGCCCACGCGCCTAGAGCCCATGCTCTAGGCCATGCTAACCCATGCTCCACAAGAGAAGCCACTGCAATGAGAAGCCCATGCACCACAACAAAGAGTAGCCCCCGCTCGCCACAACTAGAGAAAGACTGCATGCAGCAACGAAGACCCAGCACAGCCAAAAAATAATAAAAAATAAATTAAAAAAAATTTTTAATTAAAAAAAATAAACAAAATGCCCATTTGATGATGTTATTCCCCTGTTTAAATCCCTCCTCAGATTTCCAGTCATCTGTAGGATAAGGCAGGCTGCTTCCCATGGGGACCACAGTCCCACCTGGCTCACCCCTCCATTTCTGTCTCCTGGCACATTCCTTCTCTCCTCTCAGCCTCTGTACTCAGTGCACTTTCATTTGCTCCCAGTGTTCCCAGAACCTGGACTGTTCTGGCTCTCTCCTTCCGCCTGTAAAATACCTGCTCCTCCTTCGGGATTCACCACAAGTCTTTGAGGAACCCTTCGGGAGGCTCTGGCCATCTTCTTTTTTTTTTTTTTTTTTCTGGCTCCACATAGCCTAGTTACTTTTTCACAGTCTTTATCACAACTGTTGCACTTAGTTGCTTATGAGTTTGATTCACCTTACTATGCTTGAAGTTTCTTGAGGGCAGGGACTGTGTTTCATGCATTTTTTTAATTCTCAGTACCTGAGCACAGAGGGTACTACATTAATTCATATTACCATATTCTCATCTCTGTTGTTGCTGTTCCGTTTACTTGATTTTTCTTCACATGTTTTCTTTTCCTCTTTTCACCATTCTATTTTTGAATTTTAAAAGGCACTTTCATCTTAGCTCGTAAGAGTTAAAATAGTGTTATTCAAAGACTTTTATCATGGATAAGCAGAATTACGTTTTGAAGGGGAATTCTACATAATTTTTAAAAAGCCATCAGCTTCTAAATTCCTCGAGAATACAAGCCTTTCCATGACAGTTTCCATACATCTCTTCTTCTCATACTTAAATCTGCTTCTCTTCAAGCACTGAGGGACAAGAAAATTTTAAGGTTTTATTCAATTTTATTATTTCTATCTGGGTTTTATTGCTGCAGTATTTTTTTTTCTGTTACTTGTTCATTTCAAATGTATAATGTTTCTGCTACATTGTAGATGAAGTGACTTTCATGAGCTGGCCTGCCAACCCCTGTACCATCCATAATGGCTTTTTCTGTGGAGAAATATATTTTAAGTTGCAAACAATATGCCTCAAAATTCTTTTGGAATTCAGCACATTTGTAGGTTGTGGATTCTCCACTAAGATTCTCCAGTGAGATCAGAAAACTTGATACATATTAATACATATGTATCAATATAACATATTAATTTGTTATACATTCAGCAAGTATTTATTGATTAACAACATTTATCAGGATGAACTTCAGGCTCTGAGGAGTGAGATGAATGAGGTCTCTGCTTTCAAGGGGTTTGCAATCTACACATATATTTTCCTAAAAGTCAGCCTGCCTCTCCAGTATTTATTGCCCCTCATGCAAACACATAAATTCTATTTATGATCATAATGACAGAAAATAACTATTATGAAAATTATAACAACTTCCATCCTTCTGAGAAACACTTCATAGATATAAGAAATATTTTGTCATGTTTGTTTCCTTAAATAACTCATTTGACATATAATCATCCAAGAATGGGTTTTCTGTTTTATTTTCGTATGTTTGTTTTCTGGCTGCGCTGCGCAGCATGTGGGATCTTAGTTCCCCCGAACAGGGATTGAACCGTGTCCTCTTTAGTGGAAGCACAGAGTCTTAACCACTTGGACCTCCAGGGAAGTCCCAAATGTTCTCCTTTTTAATGAGCTTCCCTCCATCTCAAAGAGATTTGTGGTATTTTGTTATTTCATAATATCTACATCGATCCTTGAGTGGAAGGATTCCTCAAACTGTATACTTATTTTTTCTAGCCCTCTTTTTCTTTGGTCTAGACGGATGGATCCATCCACTATTTAAGGCTCTCATGTATTGTATTCTACCAAGAGAAAAAAGATAATGGGTCTGGAGATGTAAGGTCTTTAACAATGTACAATCCTAAGCATTTAGTATGTGAATTAGTGGTCTTACATGGTTATCCTTTAATCAGATCAGAATTATTCTTGGCAACTAATGGATGTATCTGTAAAATGAAATTTGTTCATTAATGATAGAAAGGTTCCTAAGGATCTTTTAACACGAGATAAATAAAGCAGCACATCAACAGAAGATAGGTACATTTCATAATAATCACTCTGAAAGAGCTATTTCAACTAATAATTACCTACTCAGGAATGATGGGGAATTTCTAATGGCTGTAACTGTAAGAATCACTTACCATGTGGCAAGAAAAACCTGATATTTCTCCAAGCTTAAAATGGAAACATTCTTTAATGGGAAAATAATGTCTTAATTCACTCTCTTAAATTTTTTTTTTTTTTTTTTTTTGCGGTACGCGGGCCTCTCACTGTTGTGGCCTCTCCCGTTGCAGAGCACAGGCTCCGGACGTGCAGGCTCAGCGGCCATGGTTCACGAGCCCAGCTGCTCTGCAGCATGTGGGATCTTCCTGGACCGGGGCACGAACCCGTGTCCCTTGCATCGGCAGGCGGACTCTCAACCACTGCACCACCAGGGAAGCCCTCTTAAAATTTTTAAAGTAAATTAATAAAATGAAGATGATTTCATTTCTATAGTTGTACTCATTATTTTCCTAAGGATAATATATATTTTTAATTTATCCTCCCAAGAATTAAAAGCTGGCAAGACAGAATATTCCTTTTCTGTTTCCATGGAAGGCTTTCTTCTATAAGACATAGCTTACCTTTCCTGATAAAGTATTTAACCTTTTCAACTCTTGGTGGTCTTTTTCCCTAAATCTCCAGTTTAAATCAGTTTATATTTTGTGGCTTGTCTAATTGTGGAGACCTCCTTCTCTGAAAAGGTCATACTACCCAGAAAAAAACCAAAGAATACAGTTTTTTTGGTGCCAGTCTGAGAGGAACAAAGAGGTCAGCTCCTACTATTTAGAGTTGAGTAAAGATTAGGAAATTGGCACCATCTTTCTTGCCAGTCTATTCATTTGTTGCCTATTCATTCAGCTAGTATTTACCGAATATCTACTCTAGACAGGCACTACTAGTGCAGGGAGCTGCAGTGAAGCCAGGGAATGTCAACACACAACAAAAATTACTGTACAATACAGGACAAAACACCAGACGTTTATGTGTGGCACTCCAGCTTAGGGAAAGAGCACTAAACCTTCACAACACTGTTACAATTATAATTAAATACTTTTTGTCCACTTAGTATATTCCACTCTTCCTAAGATTTCATGGCTTATCTTACCAGGGAACTTCTTAATTATAAGAACCTGTCAAAAGATAGAACTGATTTTGGAAACTCCTGGGAAAGCTTCTAAAAATAACCCCTCATATGGTTTTTAGAGCATCTACAGACCAACATTCCACTGTTACCCTATCATTATTTTTATTGAAAAAATGCATAGATCCTCAGATCATAGAGTGAATGTTAATGATTTTTACTGTTCTCAGATAACCTCTGTTATAAGAAATCCACTGACTTTCAAGCATGTACATATGCTTAAGGCATCTACTGAATGAACCTAGCAACACCCCCTAGAATATTATACAACTAACTCAACCAGACTTGTTTGAAACCAGGTTTCTCAGTATGGGTACCATGGAACCTGAAAGATATTAATCATAGGAAGAGTTAATCTACCTCATGGGTCAATCAGAAACCTGACCTCAGAGTTTTGCCCTTCGTGTTGTACTTCCTCCTTTTGTACTACCTCTAGCGCTTGAATTTCTGGTCAAGAAGACCTTCTAACCTGCTCTTAGTGATGTGGCTCCCCCTTGCCTGTCCTGCAATAGACTGAGCTTTGGTATTTTTCAGCTCGAATTATCTTTATATGTTGATTTTGACATGTCAAAGACCTTTAATGTGTATTTTTCTAATTTAAAAATTATATAATGTTTACTACACAGGAGACATTGTTCTTAGGACTTTGCAGATATGAACCCATTTTAGTAATGATTTCTAGTTTTTTTGATGCAAGGACTGGAATCACAGATACTTTTTTTTTTTAAACATCTTTATTGGGGTATAATTGCTTTACAATGGTGTGTTAGTTTCTGCTTTATAACAAAGTGAATCACTTATACATACACATATGTTCCCATATCTCTTCCCTCTTGGGTCTCCCTCCCTCCCACCCTCCCTATCCCACACCTCTAGGCGGTCACAAAGCACCAAGCTGATCTCCCTGTGTTATGCGGCTGCTTCCCACTAGCTATCTACTTTACGTTTGGTAGTATATATATGTCCATGCCTCTCTCTCACTTTGTCAGAGCTCACCCTTCCCCCTCCCCATATCCTCAAGTACGTTCTCTAGTAGGTCTGTGTCTTTATTCCTGCCTTACCCCCAGGTTCTTCATGACATTATTTTTTCTTAAATTCCATATATATGTGTTAGCATACGGTATTTGTCTTTCTCTTTCTGACTCACTTCACTCTGTATGACAGACTCTAGGTCTATCCACCTCATTACAAATAGCTCAATTTCATTTCTTTTTATGGCTGAGTAACATTCCATTGTATATATGTACCACATCTTCTTTATCCATTCATCCGATGATGGGCACTTAGGTTGTTTCCATCTCCTGGCTATTGTAAATAGAGCTGCAATGAACATTTTGGTACATGACTCTTTTTGAATTATGGTTTTCTCAGGGTATATGCCCAGTAGTGGGATTGCTGGGTCATATGGTAGTTCTATTTGTAGTTTTTTAAGGAACCTCCATACTGTTCTCCATAGTGGCTGTACCAATTCACATTCCCACCAGCAGTGCAAGAGTGTTCCCTTTTCTCCACACCCTCTCCAGCATTTATTGTTTCTAGATTTTTTTGATGATGGCCATTCTGACTGGTGTGAGATGATATCTCATTGCAGTTTTGATTTGCATTTCTCTAATGATTAATGATGTTGAGCATTCTTTCATGTGTTTGTTGGCAGTCTGTATATCTTCTTTGGAGAAATGTCTATTTAGGTCTTCTGCCCATTTTTGGATTGGGTTGTCTGTTTTTTTGTTATTGAGATGCATGAGCTGCTTGTAAATTTTGGAAATTATTCCGTTGTCAGTTGCTTCATTTGCAAATATTTTCTCCCATTCTGAGGGTTGTCTTTTGGTCTTGTTTATGGTTACCTTTGCTGTGCAAAAGCTCTGAAGTTTCATTAGGTCCCATTTGTTTATTTTTGTTTTTATTTCCATTTTTATTCCATTATTTTATTTTATTCCATTATTTTATTTCCAGTTTTCTAGGAGGTGGGTCAAAAAGGATCTTGCTGTGATTTATGTCATAGAGTGTTCTGCCTATGACATAAACTATCAAAATGATAGTTTATGTCATTTTGATAGTTTCTGGCCTTACATTTAGGTCTTTAATCCATTTTGAGCTAATTTTTGTGTATGGTGTTAGGGAGTGATCTAATCTCATACTTTTACATGTACCTGTCCAGTTTTCCCAGCACCACTTATTGAAGAGGCTGTCCTTTCTCCACTGTACATTCCTGCCTCCTTTATCAAAGATAAGGTAACCATATGTGTATGGGTTTATCTCTGGGCTTTCTATCCTGTTCCATTGATCTCTATTTCTGTTTTTGTGCCAGTACCATACTGTCTTGATTACTGTAGCTTTGTAGTATAGTCTGAAGTCAGGAAGCCTGATTCCTCCAGCTCCGTTTTTCGTTCTCAAGATTGCTTTGGTTACTCGGGGTCTTTTGTGTTTCCATACAAATTGTGAAATTTTTTGTTCTACTTCTGTGAAAAATACCAGTGGTAGTTTGAGAGGGATTGCACTGAATCTGTAGATTGCTTTGGGTAGTAGAGTCATTTTCACAGTGTTGATTCTTCCAATCCAAGAACATGGTATATCTCTCCATCTATTTGTATCATCTTTAATTTCTTTCATCAGTGTCTTATAATTTTCTGCATACAGGTCTTTTGTCTCCTGAGGTAGGTTTATTCCTAGATATTTTATTCTTTTTGTTGCAATGGTAAATGGGAGTGTTTTCTTAATTTCACTTTCAGATTTTTCATCATTAGTGTATAGGAATGCCAGAGATTTCTGTGCATTAATTTTGTATCCTGCAACTTTACCGAATTCATTGATTAGCTCTAGTAGTTTTCTGGTAGCATCTTTAGGATTCTCTATGTATAGTATCATGTCATCTGCAAACAGTGACAACTTTACTTCTTATTTTCCGATTTGGATTCCTTTTATTTCCTTTTCTTCTCTGATTGCTGTGGCTCAAACTTCCACAACTATGTTGAATAAGAGTGGTGACAGTGGGCAACCTTGTCTTTTTCCTGATCTTAGTGGAAATGCTTTCAGTTTTTCACCATTGAGGATGATGTTGGCTGTGGGCTTGTCATATATGGCCTTTATTATGTTGAGGAAAGTTCCCTCTATGCCTACTTTCTGCAGGGTTTTTATCATAAATGGGTGTTGAATTTTGTCAAAAGCTTTCTCTGCATCTATTGAGATGATCATATGGTTTTTCTCCTTCAATTTGTGAATATGGTGTACCACATTGATTGATTTGTGTATATTGAAGAATCCTTGCATTCCTGGAATAAACCCCACTTGATCATGGTGTATGATCCTTTTAATGTGCTGTTGGATTCTGTTTGCTAGTATTTTGTTGAGGATTTTTGCAACTATATTCATCAGTGATATTGGCCTGTACTTTTCCTTCTTTGTGACATCCTTGTCTGGTTTTGGTATCAAGGTGATGGTGGCCTCATAGAATGAATTTGGGAGTGTTCCTCCCTCTGCTGTGTTTTGGAAGAGTTTGAGAAAGACAGGTGTTTTAGCTCTTCTCTAAATGTTTGATAGAATTCGCCTGAGAAGCCATCTGGTCCTGGGCTTTTGTTTGTTGGAAGATTTTAAATCACAGTTTCAATTTCAGTGCTTGTGATTGGTCTCTTCATATTTTCTATTTCTTCCTGATTCAGTCTTGGCAGGTTGTGCATTTCTAAGAATTTGTCCATTTCTTCCAGGTTGTCCATTTTATTGGCATAGAGTTGATTGTGGTAATCTCTCATGATCTTTTGTTTTTCTGCAGTGTCAGTTGTTTTTCTCTTTTTTCATTTCTAATTCTATTGATTTGAGTCTTCTCCCTTTTTTTCTTGATGAGTCTGGCTAATGGTTTATCTATTTTGTTTATCTTCTTAAAGAACCAGCTTTTAGTTTTATTCATCTTTGCTATTGTTTCGTTCATTTCTTTTTCATTTATTTCTGATCTGATTTTTATGATTTCTTTCCTTCTGGTAACTTTGGGGTTTTTTTTGTTCTTCTTTCTCTAATTGCACTAGGTGCAAGGTTAGGTTGTTTATTCGAGATGTTTCCTGTTTCTTAAGGTGGGCTTGTATTGCTATAAACTTCTCTCTTAGAACTGCTTTTGCTGCATCCCATAGGTTTTGGGTCGTCGTGTCTCCATTGTCACTTGTTTCTAGATATTTTTTTTATTTCCTCTTTGATTTCTTCAGTTATCATTTCGTTATTAAGTAGTGTATTGTTTAGCCTCCATGTGTTTGTATTTTTTACAGATCTTTTCCTGTAATTGATATCTAGTCTCATAGCATTGTGGTTGGAAAGGATACTTGATACAATTTCAATTTTCTTACATTTACCAAGGCTTGATTTGTGACCCCAGATATGATCTATCCTGGAGAATGTTCCATAAGCACTTGAGAAAAATGTGTATTCTGTTGTTTTTGGATGGAGTGTCCTATCAATATCAATTAAGTCCATCTTGTTTAATATATCATTTAAAGCTTGTGTTTCCTTATTTATTTTCATTTTGGATGATCTGTCCATTGGTGAAAGTGGGGTGTTAAAGTCCCCTACTATGAATGTGTGACTGTGGATTTCCCCTTTTATGGCTGTTAGTATTTGCCTTATGTATTGAGGTGCTCCTATGTTGGGTGCATAAATATTTACAATTGTTATATCTTCTTCTTGGATCAATTCCTTGATCATTAGGTAGTGTCCTTCTTTGTCTCTTCTAATAGTCTTTATTTTAAAGTCTATTTTGTCAGATATGAGAATTGCTACTCCAGCTTTCTTTTGGTTTCCCTTTGCATGGAATATCTTTTTCCATCCCCTTACTTTCAGTCAGTATGTGTCTCTAGGTCTGAAGTGGGTCTCTTGTAGACAGCATATATATGAGTCTTGTTTTTGTATCCATTCAGCCAATCTGTGTCTTTTGGTGGGAGCATTTAGTCCATTTACATTTAAGGTAATTATCGATATGTATCTTCCTATTCCCATTTTCTAAATTGTTTTGGGTTCGTCATTGTAGGTCTTTTCCTTCTCTTGTGTTTCTTGCCTAGAGAAGTTCCTTTAGCATTTGTTGTAAAGCTGGTTTGGTGATGCTGAACTCTCTCAGCTTTTGCTTGTCTGTAAAGGTTTTAATTTCTCCATCAAATCTGATTGAGATGCTTGCTGGGTAGAGTAATCTTGGTTGCAGGTTTTTCTCCTTCATCACTTTAAATATGTCCTGTCAGTCCCTTCTGGCTTGCAGAGTTTCTGCTGAAAGATCAGCTGTTAACCTTATGGGGATTCCCTTGTGTGTTATTTGTTGTTTTTCCCTTGCTGCTTTTAATATGCTTTCTTTGTATTTAATTTTTGACAGTTTGATTAATATGTGTCTTGGTGTGTTTCACCTTGGATTTATCCTGTATGGGACTCTCTGTGCTTCCTGGACTTGATTAACTATTTCCTTTCCCATATTAGGGAAGTTTTCAACTATAATCTCTTCAAATATTTTCTCAGTCCCTTTCTTTTTCTCTTCTTCTTCTGGAACCCCTATAATTCGAATGTTGGTGCATTTAATGTTGTCCCAGAGGTCTCTGAGACTGTCCTCAGTTCGTTTCATTCTTTTTTCTTTATTCTGCTCTGCAGCAGTTATTTCCACTATTTTATCTTCCAGGTCACTTATCCATTCTTCTGCCTCAGTTATTCTGCTATTGATCCCTTCTAGAGTATTTTTCATTTCATTTATTGTGTTGTTTATCATTGCCTGTTTCATCTTTAGTTCTTCTAAGTCCTTGTTAAATGTTTCTTGCATTTTGTCTATTCTATTTCCAAGATTTTGGATCATCTTTACCATCATTATTCTGAATTCTTTTTCAGGTAGACTGCCTATTTCCTCTTCATTTGTTAGGTTTGGTGGGTTTTCATCTTGCTCCTTCATCTGCAGTGTGTTTTTCTGTCTTCTCATTTTGCTTATCTTACTGTGTTTGGGGTCTCCTTTTTGCAGGCTGCAGGTTCGTAGTTCCCGTTGTTTTTGGTGTCTGTCTGCAGTGGCTAAGTTTGGTTCAGTGGGTTGTGTAGGCTTCCTGGTGGAGGGGACTAGTGCCTGTGTTCTGGTGGATGAGGCTGGATCTTGTCTCTCTGGTGGGCAGGTCCACACCTGGTGGTGTGTTTTGGGGTGTCTGTGGACTTACTATGATTTTAGGCAGCCTCTCTGCTAATGGGTGGGGTTGTGTTCCTGTCTTGCTAGTTGTTTGGCATACGATGTCCAGCACTGTAGCTTGCTGTTCGTTGAGTGAAGCTGGGTGCCGGCATTGAGATGGAGATCTCTGGGAGATTTTCGCTGTTTGATATTATGTGGAGCTGGGAGGTCTCTTGTTGACCAGTGTCCTGAAGTTGGCTCTCCCACCTCAGAGGCACAGCACTGACTCCTGGCTGTAGCACCAAGAGCCTTTCATCCACAGTGCTTAGGATAAAAGGGAGAAAAAGTAGAGAGAAAGAATTAGTAGAAGTAGGAAGAAAGAAAGAAAGATAGGAAGGAAGGAAGGAAAGAAGGAAGAAAAAAGAAGAAGAGAATGAAAGTAGGAAAGAAAGAAAGGAGGGAGGGAGGGATGGTGGGAGGAAGGAAGGAGGGAGGGAAGGAAGGAAAAAAGAAAGAAAGACGATAAAGTAAAATAACATATAATAGTTATTAAATTTAAAGTATTTATTAAGAAATTTTTTTTTAAAAAAAACGGACGGATAGAACCTTAGGACAAATGGTGGAAGCAAAGCTGTACAGACAAAATCTCACACAGAAGCATACACATACACACTCACAAAAAGAGGAAAAGGGGAAAAAATCATAAATCTTGCTCTCAAAGTCCACCTCCTCAATTTGGGATGTTTCGTTGTCTATTCATGTATTCCACAGATGCAGGTACATCAAGTTGATTGTGGAGCTTTAATCTGCTGCTTCTGAGGCTGCTGGGAGAGATTTCCCTTTCTCTTCTTTGTTCTCACAGCTCCCAGGGGCTCGGCTTTGGATTTGGCCCCGCCTCTGCGTGTAGGTCGCCGGAGGGTGTCTGTTTCTCGCTCAGACGGGACAGGGTTAAAGGAGACGCTGACTCGGGGGCTCTGGCTCACTCAGGCCGGGGGGAGGGAGGGGCATGGAGTGGGGCGAGCCTGCGGCGGCAGAGGCCGGCGTGACGTTGCACCGGCCTGAGGCTCACCGTGCGTTCTCCCGGGGAAGTTGTCCCTGGATCCCGGGACCCTGGCAGTGGCGGGCTGCACAGGCTCCCCGGAAGGGGGGTGTGGATAGTGACCTGTGCTCGCACGCAGGCTTCTTGCTGGCGGCAGCAGCAGCCTTAGCATCTCATGCCTGTCACTGGGGTCCGCGCTTTTAGCTGCGGCTCACGCCCGTCTCTGGAAGTCCTTTAAGCAGCGCTCTTAATCCCCTCTCCTCGTGCACCAGGAAACAAAGAGGGAAGAAAAAGTCTCTTGCCTCTTTAGCAGGTCCAGACTTTTCCCCGGACTCCCTCCCGGCTAGCTGTGGTGCTCTAACCCCTTCTGTCTGTGTTCACACCACCAACCCCAGTCCTCTCCCGGGGCTCTGACCAAAGCCCGAGCCTCAACTCCCAGCCCCGCCCACCCCGGCGGGTGAGCAGACAAGCCTCTCGGGCTGGTAAGTGCCGGTCAGCACTGATCCTCTGTGCGGGAATCTCCCCGCTTTGCCCTCCGCACCCCTGTTGTTGCGCTCTCCTCCGCGGCTGCGAAGCTCTCCCCCCTCCGCCACCCGCAGTCTCCGCCTGAGAAGGGGCATCCTAGTGTGTGGAAACCTTTCCTCCTTCACAGCTCCCTCCCACTGGTGCAGGTCCCATCCCTATTCTTTTGTCTCTGTTTATTCTTTTTTTCTTTTGTCCTACCCAGGTACGTGGGGAGTTTCTTGCCTTTTGGGAGGTCTGAGGTCTTCTGCCAGCGTTCAGTAGGTGTTCTGTAGGAGTTGTTCCACATGTAGATGTATTTCTGGTGTATCTGTGGGGAGGAAGGTGATCTCCGCATCTTACTCTTCCGCCATCTTCCCCTCATCCCACAGATACTTTTAAGATGCATCACTTAACCAGTGAATGGACCTACCTGATTGTCCAGTATTCATCTCACCATCTAGCACCTCATTACTGTTCAGCTTTGTTTTTTACTTATTTTCAACAATAACTGTCATGAAGATTTATGAAGAAAATGACTCAGAAAAGAAGACTAACTGCTAAGGCTGTTGACAGAAATAAAAAGGAAGCAAAGTAATTTGGGGAAATAATGTTTCTGGATCAGATGTGTAATATGAAAGAATTCACAAAACCTTCTACAAAGAACAAAAGAAAATTATTTTAGGGAGAAACCAATTCATCTCCCAACCAATGCAATAGTTGCACACCATGGGGAAGAAAGGTCAATGAAAGTTGAATTTGTTTCCTCGGTGTTAGGAGGCTATGTACCAGAAAGAATTATCAATGCAAAAGTAACTAGGGAGAAAGCCAGAAGTCAGAACAAACATTCCCATAATATATAAAATTGGGGATTCACAAAGGTCCCCAAATATCTTTGTAAATGTCAGGGGTCTACCGCACTGTGTAAGATGCTTGAATATGACATAATTTTTGTTATTCAATGTGAATTTTTAAATTTTTATTTTATATTGGAGTATAGTTGATTAACAATGTTCTGTTAGTTTCAGGTGTACAGCAAAGTGATTCAGTTATACATATAAATGTATTCTTTTTCAAATTCTTTTCCCATTTAGGTTATTACAGAATATTAAGCAGAGTTCCCTGTGCTAAACAGTGGGTCTTTGTTGGTTGTCTATTTTAAATATAGTAGTGTGTATATGCCAACCCCAAACTCCCAATTTATCCCTCCCCCACATCTTTCCCCTTTGGCAACTATAAGTTTGTTTTCCAAGTCTGTGAGTCTGCTTCTGATTTGTAAATAAGTTCATTTGTATCATTATTTTTATATTCTGCATATTAGTGATATCGTATGATATCTTTCTCTGTCTTACTTCACTTAGTATGATAATCTCCAGGTCCATCCATGTTGCTGCAAATGGCATTATTTCATTCTTGTTAATGGCTGAGTAATATTCCATTGTATATATGTACCACATCTTCTTTATCCATTCATCTGTTGTTGGACATTTAGGTTGCTTCCATGTCTTGGCTATTGGAAACAGTGCTGCAATGAACATTGGGGTGCATGTATCCTTCGAACTATGGTTTTCTCCAGATATATGCCCAGGAGTGGGATTGCTGGATCATGTGGTGGCTCTATTTTTAGTTTTTTAAGGAACCTGAATACTGTTTTCCAGTGGCTGTACCAATTTACATTCCCACCAACAGTGTAGGAACATTCCCTTTTCTCCACATCCTCTCCAGCATTTATTGTTTATAGACTTTTTGATGATGGCCATTCTGACTGGTGTGAGGTGATATCTCATTGTAGTTTTGATTTGCATTTCCCTAATAATTAGCAATGCTGAGTATCTTTTCATGTGCCTCTTGGAAGATCTAAATAGACATTTCATACAGAAGATCTGTATGTCTTCTTTGGAGAAATGTCTATTTAGATCTTCTGCCCATTTTTTGGTTGCGTGCTTGTTTCTTTTATGTTGAGCTGCATGAGCTGTTTAAAGTTTGGAGATTAACCCCTGTCGGTCGCATCATTTGCAAACATTTTCTCCCATTCTGTGGGTTGTCTTTTCATTTTGTGTATGGTTTCCTTTGCTGTGCAAAAGCTTTTGAGTTTAATTAGGTCCCATTTGTTTATTTGTGTTTTTATTTTTATTACTCTAGGAGATGAATCAAAAAAAGATATTGCTGAGATTTATGTCAGAGTGTTCTGCCTATGTTTTCCTCTAAGAGTTTATAGTATCCAGTCTTACATTTAGGTCTTTAACCCATTTTGAGTTTATTTTTGTGTATGGTGTTAGAGAATGTTCTAGTTTCATTCTTTTTCATGTAGCTGTCCAGTTTTCCCAGCACCACTTATTGAAGAAACTGTCTTTCCTCCACTGTATATTCTTGCCTCCATTGTCATAAATTAATTGACCATAAGTGCATGGGTTTATTTGTGGACTTTCTATCCTGTTCCATTGATCTATAAATCTGTCTTTGGCCAGTACCATACTGTTTTGATGACTGTAGCTTTGTAGTATAGTCTGAAGTCAGGGACCCCAATTCCTCCAGCTCCATTTTTCTTTCTCAGGATTGCTTTAGCTATTTGGGGTCTTCTGTCTTTCCATAACAATTTGAAATTTTTTGTTCTAGTTCTGTGAAAAATGCCATTGGTAATTTGACAGGGATTGCACTGAATCTGTAGATTGCCTTGGGTTGTATAGTCACTTTGACAGTATTGATTCTTCCAATCCAAGAACATGGTACATCTTTCCATCTGTTTGTGTCATCTTCGATTTCTTTCATCAGCATCTTATAGTTTTCAGACTACAGGTCTTTTGCCTCCTTAGGTAGGTTTATTCCTAAGTATTTTATTCTTTTTGATGTGATGGCAAATGGGATTGTTTCTTTAATTTCTCTTTCTGATCTTTTGTTGTTAGTGAATATTTCTTTCTTATTTTTTATTTTGGTAAAATAAAATTTACCATTTTACCATTTTTAAATGTACAGTTCAGTGGCATTAAGTGCTTTCCTATTGCTGGGCGATCATCACCCTATCCATCTTCAAAACTTTTTCATCAACCCAAACTGAAATTCTGATTTCATTAAACAATAATTCCCCATTCCTCCCTCCCTCCAGCTCCCTGGTAACCACTACCCTACCTTCTGTCTCTCTGAATTTAACCATTCTAGGTACCTCTTATAAGTGAAATTATACAATTTCTCTCCTTTTGTGTGTGGCTTATTTCACTTAGCATAATATCTTCAAGTTTCATCCATACCGTAGCATGTATCAGAATTTCATTCCTTTTCAAGGCTAAATAATATTTAATTGTATGTATATATCACATTCTGTTTATTCATTCATCCACTGATGAAATTTGAGTTGTTTTCACCTTTGGTTATTATGTATAATGCTGCAATGAACATTGGTGTACAAATAGCTGTTTGAGTCTCTGCTTTCCATTCTTTAGTGTGTATACCCAGAAGTGGAATTGCTGGATCAATGGTAATTGTATGTTTAATTTTTTGAGGAACCTCCATGCTTCAACAGAAATATTTTAATAGAACTAATGAAGTTAGTATAATGGTAGCAAAGCTTAAATTTAAACAATAATTATCCCCACTACTGATTTTAGTAAACTAATTAAAACAAAAATCACATCCACCCTTTAATAGCCCTTATTTGCTGGTGCAAACATCTTGCACACATTCCATTGTTTCTAGACCAGATGTCTATAGCCGCATGTGTTTTTCTCTGTCTCTCTCTGGAAGCTGTCCA